>NC_051090.1:10090841-10358341 GCF_901709675.1 Syngnathus acus | reverse complement strand
AATGTCGGATTGAACACAATGGCTCTTTTCCAGCTTTTGTCCTTCTTGGAACCCCCACTTCATTTACATTTTGGGAATAATCTAAAAAAAAAAAAGAAGCCCGTCCCAAACTGTTCAGCTCTGATTATTATTACTAATCGTTGTGCGGAGGCGACCCCCTTGCGTTGCCATCATGGGAAAGAAGAAGGTGTCACATGAAGAAATGCTGCCTTTTCTCTTTCGGTGAGTGGATAAGTGCTACATGTCAGCGTCATGTTTAAAGACGCGCCGCATGATATCTTTGTCGTCGATGCCGACAGAAATCACGTTCGGCGTCCCGGCTTGTCAAAACAAACCCTTTAGAGAGCACGGCGGAAAGGTGTAATTTTGAATCAAATGAATTATCTATGTCAAAGAGACGAATATGTGAAAGAAAATGTTAATGTTGTAGTCAAGTAAATTACTGGAGCTTGCTTCAAAAATAATTTTAGCTGCTGAGGACTTTTAACAAGACGGCAAGAAGGTCCTAATTGAATTCGGATTATACAAGAAGGGATGAAAAGCTGGCGAGATCTGAAGCATTTGTGAACATGGAGAAAGTACCCCCAAGGCCTAAAACCATGTTACGGTGTGTATGTGTTGTGACGTAATGCTTCTGAGTATTAAAAGAACACGTCAATAAATGCAATTTGTTGTGCTGTCCACCTGACAAAGCAACAAAGGCCCCAGCAGAGAACAGCTCCAAAAAGCTTCAACGATGTCTGATCATAGTGTCCCGAGGTTAAAAGTCTCCATTTTAGCCACTCGCAACTGTCATCGGTCGGACTGAGACTAAATCAACGCATGATAAAAACAATGCAAGCATGGCTTATTGAAAGAAAACATCACGCCTGTTGGTCTGGCTTCAGCCGTACTGACTGATCTAAATTGCTGAGGAATTCAAAGCCCAGAGCTTGATCCAGATATTGGCCATGGAGGTGTAAACAGGACAAAAGAAAATGTTTGGACAAAATAAATACAGATCATTTTATTTCACTGACGTGTTTTAAAAATGAAAAGCCGGGACAATGCAATTTAGCTAAAAATCAAACATCCAACAAATTTCCAAATATCCCAAACCTTTTCACCAGCTGGTCAATCTGGTGAGCGGTGTTGGTACTTTAGCTACCTTAGTTGCAAAACCTGTCAATGGAGTACTCAATCATTCGCTAACCTCTTTTTTGCTCGGTCAGCTATTGGAAGCCGGCTCACTTAAGTCATCATCCACAAAAGCGTCATTAATCAAGTTTCGACGGGTGGGGGCATGCCGAACAAATTATTGTAAAGAAAATGATTGTAAAGCACGACGAATGCGCATCAGTCCCCATCAGCAAGTGGGACTATCAAGTAAAATCCACCTTGAATGCTAATTAGCACATTTTCTTTTAAGGACACCTCGTAATAAAGACTTTTAGCCAAAGCACAATGCTGTGCTCTCGTCATTTGTGTGGCGCATGAAATTATCTGGATTTAAGAATTTCAACACCTGTACTTATTGTACGTCCAGCTATGATTAGACTCGTACTCGAGTTACAAATGCTGGTTGCGCTGATTGCAATGATGATTGTTAATAATGTTCGTTACCCTCGGCCACTGGAGGACAGTCAGATGTTGGAGCCTGTTTAAGATACAAATTGAAATGTTCCCAAAAAAGAAGTCACCCTTGCGTGGGTAAACTTAAATTTTAAAGGGTCTTAGGAGTCTAAGTTAGCCGCATTTACACAGTTCTTATTCTGCTGTTCTGTCCTTATTCCGAAAAACAAAGCCAACTCAGCAATTTTCAATGACCCGAACGACGCAAGTCATGCATTCAAGTAACGACTCACGCAAACAAGGCACGCAAAGTATTTTGTGATTCCTACAACTGTTACTCGTGTTGTCATTGTCACATATAGCCAAAAGTTGGAATGCGGGTCTGTCCGGAATGGCTGAAGGAGCCGAGGCGAGGGAAAGTTGTTGCCGTCTCTGTTTGCAAGCCTTGATGTGTGACCAGCAGCCCCCCTCCCTCCCTCTCTCCCTCCCGTTTCTACACCTCCTCCTTAACTTCCTCCTGCACCGCTTCCTGTCTTTTCATGAAAGCTACCTTCCTCTACCTCCTTGAACTAGTGCTCACTCTCTCTTTCTCTCCATCTCCATCCTCCTCCTTTTCCACCTCCTCCTCCTCGTCCTCCACTTCTCCTCCACTCTGCCCACCCATACCGTCTCCACGGGGAACCGCTTCACACCGAGAATGAATCAAAAGGCGAAAGGGAGAAATATCCTTTCCACACACAAACACACACGTAGACGTACACACTCGGACCACGGGACTGTGTGGGAATGAACCGAGGGGCCTCGCTCAAATCCCCGTCTCTAGGCAACCGGCAAGGATATGCTGGGGGAACCGCATTAAACTTGGAGGAAGACGACCAAATACACACACGCATGCACACACGCGCACGCACACTTTCCGGTTCATTCTTACTCGCTAAAACTGAACATTAATGGTGAACAAAAAAAGATGCCTGTGTCCATATGATGATCGTTTGAATCAATTAGATAAACGTGTCCCAGTGAAAGCGATGCAACGTGTGGAAAAAGCAACAAAAAGTGCTTGCGTGGGTGTGTGTGTGTGTGTGTGTGTGTGTGTGTGTGTGTGTGTGTGTGTGTGTGTGTGTGTGTGTGTGTGTGTGTGTGTGTGTGTGTGTGTGCGTGTGTGTGTGCGTGTGTGTGTGTGTGTTTCTGCCACCTCTGCAGCTGGCCTTCATCGGCAGATTAATAAGCTCTGTTGCCACGCCGACCGGAACCTAGTGACAACCATCTCGAGCCGAGGCATTGTGGGTAACGGCCTGACTGGCCGCAAGCTGGCACTCTCTTTTTGTCCCCCCGCCCGCCGTGTGTGAAATGGTTAATTGCTCAGCTCTTGGCATCCTTCTCAGTGACATCACTGTACTCACAGATGTTTTTTTCCCCCTCCCAACTTCTCGGACCCCTGGACACACACAAACAGAAAATCAAGCACTCCACAAAAAGTTGAAGGTTTTCGATTGCGGCAACTTTAAAAAAAAAAAAAGAAAAGAGTTTTTTTCTAAACTTTGAAACCTCTTCAATGTCTCACAATTGCATTTCATGTAAAGATGTAAAAGAGTGTTGACAAGAGAAATCACAGAAACCATTATAGAAAGCTTATTGAAATCTTGCATACAGTCTGACCTCGCTCAAGGTGATATTCACTGGAAGAAAAAAAAAATCCGGGTCGACTCAATTAGGACATAAACATCGGTTGCAGATGAATAAAAAACGTGTTCAACTTTGTTTGGAAAAAAGACAAAAAAATTACATCGGTTTAGCACATTTTAATCACGTGCTTCCAAAAGTTTTTTTCAGTGTTATCGAGCGCTTGGAAACGTTGCTTTCGTACTTTTGTAAGTCCCCAGGCACTCGTAAAGCTGTAAGCTTGGCATTGCAAAGTGCAGAAAAAATAATGTCACGATCACTCCCTATGATGAACTCTTCTCCCGACAATACTTGCTGAGTTTTTTTTTTCTTTTTTTAATATTTGCAAAGTTGTCCAGGTCGTGGCAAGAGGGCACAACGAGACTGCACTGGCCCCTAGTGGCAAACACACACAAACGTCATGAGGCCATTAAGACGAGTGAAAGTGTTATGAAATACAAGAAATGGCGTGTTTGTCAACGAAACTGACTCAAAGTGAGAATCCAAATACAAACAGCAATTCCAATGAACGAATTGTGACTTTATGTAAAATATCAATTAAAAACACAGTACAATGACTTGCAGATCCTTTTGCGGATTGCTCAAAAGCACCTGTTGGAATATTCCACAGGTGAGCAAATTCATTGGAAACATGAAGTTGAAAGTAAAGGGTGAAAATCATTTGACATTTGCTCTGTGTTAAATTAGCCATGACCAAATGTTGCAGGGTGAAAGCCACTTTGTCTGACTTAGCTCAGTCTGTCTTAATGAAGCAAAAAGAGTCTTAAACAGCTTAACCCAGTCTTCAGGTTTCGAGCTGTGTAAGGCAATACAGTGAGTGTAATGATGCACAAAGCGATGGTGTGCGTGTGCGTGCGCGTGTGTGTGTGCCAAAAGAAACTGTGCATGTGGCCTACTGTACAATTGTGCTTGTGTGCGGGTATTAAAGTGGCAGCGAAAGCGGAGACGACATCAGAGTCCATATTAAAGGATAATTACAAGGAAATAATGGGCAACTGTTTGAGTAGCGGCGGATTATCACTGCTTTATTGCTCCAGAAGATTGTTAAGCCAGAGTGCATGTGTATTGCCATGTATTGTCTTTCTTCTAAAATCGAGGATTGCTATCAGTTGATGCCTGATACATGTCAAACAAACACGCATAATGAGGTGGAATGTTATTGAATGATTTAGAGTGACAATTAGGTGAAAAGATAGTGGTGAAAAACATATGGTAGATTTTGGAATTTGGGGCAATGGTGAAAATGATGTGAATGGAATGGGCGTGAACATTTTCAATGTAGAATGGGAACAAATCGTCGACCGGTGTGAAATTTATGTGCGGGTCTAATCAAGCAAACTGAAATCTAGAAGATGGTGCAAATAGTGGCTTGGCCGTGATAGAGCTTTACAGTCAGGAAACAAAGAGGAGAGTAGCTCAATGTGTGACTGGGCCCTCCCTGGTAGGGAACGCCGCTGTGATGTCCGGGATGAAAATCAACGCATTTAGCTTTCATCACGCTGCTCACTTTACAATCGCCACCAGCATTTGCACACAAGGCCCTGGCCTCTTGTCTTCTCATCCCCCCCCCCCCTCCCTCCCCCCATCTATCTATCACATCGTTCACTCCAAGCCAAACCCCGGCTTGCTCGCCCCCCCACCCCCGTCGAGCTCAGCGATCAAGACTGGAAGGTGTTAACTGGTGATAATTGTGATCAAGCATATTTGTTGGCGTGACAAAAAGTATTTTTTGTTTTCTTGTGTAGTCCTAGCAACAAGCTAATGCTCTTTTTTTGTATGACAAAACTCTTTCCATTTCATACATCCGTCCTTCTTTTTCCCATCACTCAAGCTGCACTCGCCCTCGTGGCAGTTTACGTGAGCGGGAAAAAAAAAACATTTATCCCACCAAGGACGTTTTTTCCTATCCAAGCATTCATTGAGTGAAAGGATACATTCAACATATAATAGCGTCTGTTGCAATCGTCTCAGCACAGAGAGACGTTGAAGGCGCATATTCTCTCAATACAATAAACAATCGGCTCCTCGTGTTCAAATCTAGTTTTTCGCCGCAAAATCCCTCCAATAAAAAGAAATAAATTATATGACCAGCGAAGGGGCCTTGGCCATTCTGGAGATGGATGGAAAAGTTTTTCTCATAGATTCCTCTGAGCCGGCCATTATCTCAGGGAGGAAGTTAATTAAAGTGGCCCGCTTGGACTCAATGGGGGAATTTGCCGCGGCGCAACGGACAGACCGACAGACTGACGGCGAGGAGCCGAGCGATGGCCATGACGCCACTTTGGCAAAGAAGATTAGCCCAGAGACAAAACTCTCGCCTCTGATCGGCCGCCTTTCCTCCTGGATTACTCCTCGCCCAGCCCGGCCTGGCTCGCCACTCTCCCATTCCCTCCCTCCCTCCCTCCATCCGTCCGTCCGTCCGTCCATCCTTTCCCTCCATCTGCCATCCTCGGGGGCTGTGTGGGATGCTCGTCTTCAAAGCTTCTCCCCTCCTCACATCCCCGTAATTCCTCACATCATTACCAAGTTGGCCAAACTTAATTTTAGCAATTACACATGCAATTAATTAATAAATGTGCTGTCATTACAGCCCCTTGTGTGATCTGAGCTCCGTGAAAGGGATGTGGAAAGAAGGCGCTCAAATGAACTGGGGGCGCTTCACACAGAGAAGGAGAGAAGAATAGAAGATTGTTAGGGAGGGCTTGTCGACTTAATCGTTTAAGGGGCTGCCGCCACCGCGCTATCAGGCAGAAGTCAGCAGGGAGCGAGCCCGAGAGGCGGACCAAGAAAAAGCTGCAAGATGGGAAGCGAGGACGACCAAAGCAGCAAGACGCAAAGAAAAACACGGAGCCACAGAAAACAACAACAAAAAACATACATGAAAAGGGGAAAAGTGGCAAGTCCAGTCCTAAATGGCCGCTTTCCTGTAAGTTTTAGATGTCTTCCCCCTCCGACACAGAAGATCGGGATCATTATCAGGCTTCTTCCGAGCTTGTTGATCATCTGAGTATCTCATCGGCAAGCTCTGCAGATCATTTGAATCAGATGTGCTGGAGGAGAGAAACATTCTATAGCATGCAGGATAGGATGGGCCCTCACGGATTGCAATTGGACATCCTTGAAAGTGGCAACAACCAGTTAAGAGCTTCACTTTTGACTTAATTCTCTCCGCAATCTTCCAAAAGTGCCCCGGATGAAGAACAAAGCAGAAACGTGGACGACGGTGGCGGCGAGACGAGACGAGAGGAACGTGAAAACGTTGAGTCATAGCAGATCTGAACTGTGACAAACGAGCTCTTCCAATTCCTTAGCTACATGCCAGTCAATCAAAACAACAACGTTGTTAAACGCAAAAAGAGGGCAATTGGGCAAATTAAAATGCTTAAATGACAGTCAATCAGGCTTGTAATTCCGTCGGGTGTAATTAGAGGCTGGGAAAACTAATTACTGCCGAGAAACCCAACTCTGCTCTTACTCTCGTTCCTCCCGCCACTACTAGAGCAAGCCTCATCACCGAGATCAGGTAACAGCGACCAAACTCGTTAGGCTGGCAGCACTGCCACGCATGCACGCATGCACGCATGAGCGCGGGCACACACACACAGGTATTGGAAAGGCAAAAAACTGAGGAGCTGGTGATGACGATGAAGATGAAGAAGCTTAGGTAATCAAGAAAAAGTGGCCACAACAACAGATTGGGGTCTTAATCAGTAGCGCAGAGCCAGACATTAAAAAAAAAAAAGCGTGAGTTTGAAAATGTACGGAGATGTGCTCAAATAAGTTTGAAAAAAAGAAGTCGATCGGAAAACAGAAAGGTAAAGCACTCGAAATGCGTCAGCTTGATTGCTGCTGAGAAAAACTGCTGAAATTGTATAAAAAAATAGAAGATGATAGTTTGTAGTATGTTTACCTTCTGTATGTCACATTTGCTGGGAAAGTAAGTGAAATTAAAAAAAAAAGTTCCTGTACTTGAAATGCCATCGTGCAGGTGGATGGGGGAGCCCGTTTCCAAGGTGACCAGAGTGTCATTTTTCGCCAGCGGCCCATTCCCAACCTGTTAGCAAATGAGCCAGTGCAGCACCACGAAAGCTTCAAAGCACGCCAGCCTGCGAGCCGCCACGGGGGCCTCTCATGTCGGGAAAGCCGATACCGCGGCCGCAGCCTCAAGATTTCGGCTCGACCCGCCGTGAAGAAAGATGGACAGACACGCAGGTTGTAGCTCCAAATTGATAAATAAATTTCCACTCTTCTCCCCTTTTTTTTGATCATTTATCAAACCGGTTTATTCAACCCGCAGTGATGGGAGCATATCCAATCATTTACTTTCGGGGACTTTTTCAAAAGTTTCCATAAAATTCACTCGGACGGAAACATTCGGTTACAAGTCTGTGTCATCCTCACCCCCCCCAATCCACCGACCCCTTCCTTCATTTCTTGCTGTTTCTTCCCCTCTCTCATTTCTTTCATGCCTCGAGGTTGGAGAGCTTCAAAGTTTATTTCTCCCCATTTTAACTGTTTTCCAACAGTTTGGAAATGAGTAATCTTGGTCTCATTTTTATATATATTGCACAATCCTGGCATTTGAACAGGGGTGTGCAGACTTTTTATATCCACTCCAGCTTCGAGGACCATTGGGACTGTACCGTTGCTATTCACTAGCGTCGAGCTCACAATTTAGCAATGCATACTAAATATAAAATAAGATCGTCACTAAGAAAATGCGAATGAGCAGTTGCAAGCATTCTTAGCCACATATTACTATTATTTAATATTATTTCCACATCACTACATCAAGCACCACCACGCAATGCCAAAAAATGGTGGCGACACAGAGTGTCTAATGCGTCACGTACTTCATTCAAATGTTTACTGGTTAACCCAAAACCCTTTGAAAAGGATTGAGTTCTCCATTGACTACATCAGTTACAACCGTTGTCCACAAGAGGGTGCCAACAAGCCCCGCTGTCCCCACCACGCAGCTAAACCCGAATTTGTGTGTTTACGCCCTGAAACGACAGCTGGTGAGTGGACGAAGCTCCTCTTGATGATCTTCTTTCCTAGCAGATTTCATGTTTTCTGGTGGTACACCAGAGAAGGGCATCACATCTGCTCATGTACTAACCCGAGGCCCGCTCGGGTATCGGACACACTTGCAACTTCGATTCATCTCAACTTGTCCCCGTGGCCTGAATGTGATAAGCTGCTCCACCTGTATCCACCTCACTGCCTGTTCATCTGTCTGTCTGTCTGTCGCTTTGCCTGTCTGGCTGTCTGTCGCTTTGCCTGTCTGTCTGTCTGTCTGTCTCGGACCGAGCTCTCTCACCAGGGTTTGATTACAGCCTCAATTGACGCCCTGTAAGACGAGTAAAAGCCAGCGATTCTCTGGAGGCTCCGGGGAGGGGAGGTAGGGTGGGGGGGGTTGCGCGGCCGGGTTTCGGACCTGGGAGGGTGCAGCACTCTGGGATTAGGAGTGGCCGAGAGGCCCGCGGGCACGATGGAGGGACGGATGGGTGGATCCGCTGACTGATGATTGTGTAGCCCTGGGGACAGAGAGACATAGATCACAGCAGGTAAAGAGAGACCAGACACACTGCTCAGTTGAGTTACCTACACTCAATGAAGACTATCCCACAAATTAGTGGGAAAGCTTTGGGATTTCAGTCCACACTTATTCTGATACGGTGGTAACAATAAAACTGTGTCAAAAACAAGATTATTCAGAAAGCAACCATCTCTACTGTTGCATCCAAATCAGATGCCCGAGCCACTTCCTCTGGCTCTACTCCGAGCCCGCAATTCACTTTGGCTGCTTGTATCTGGGATCTTGGAACATAGTGAAGGCCCTCAATCCTTTTCCATCTGAGGACTGTGGTCTCAGATTTGGAGGTGCTGATTTTCCTGCAAGCTGCTTCACACTCTGCTGCGAACCGCTTCAGTGAGTGTTGGACATGGTGACTTGAGGGAGCCAACAGTGGCAGATCATCTGCAAAAAGCAGAGACACAATACTGGGGCCAGCAAAGCGGACCGCCCTCAACAAAATTTTGTTGAACAGAATCGTGACAAAGGACAACCTTGGCGGAGTCCAACCCTGACTGGAAACTAATCCGACTTACTGCAGGCAATGAAAGAAGATGACCTCCACACAAAATGTATTTTGGCCTTTAAAGAAAACGTACGTATGCATTGATTGTGTGTGAGGTTTCCCGTCTCATAAGAGCTCAATTACGCTTGGCATGCCTTTCAATGTGCGGAGAATCCTCACAGCTCATGTAGATGTGGACAAATTAACTCAATTACAGCTGCAATTAAAAGACAGCGTCACCACTTTTCACTCTCTCTATTCTTCTTTCTGACTGTGCTATCGATACAATGAGAGGCACTAACACGGCACAAACGTAGATTCCGTTTCCACTGTTTCATTAAGATAAGTGTCGATTTTGGTATCGTCCAACTTGTCAAATTAACATTAAAGTTGAGTTTGCCCTGACAGAAAGGAACAATAGCGAAAGAGGAAATGAATTTTCTCCAACCGACAGATCCATTTCCCAAATGCTACACTATCATTCTCTAAAAAAAAATTCTCCTCAAGCAGGTAACAGGTGCGTTGGTATAAAGCAGGATGGGTGGAGAAGGGTGATTACACCAACATATGGAGAATGATTAGGTGTATCTCATCATCTTCTAGTGCTCCACCCCTCCCCTTTTTATCTCTGATTACTCGACCCCTACAACTTCTCTGTTCTTTCGTCGTTTTCCTTTTAGGATCATCTTCAGTTTCATATAATTGAAGCAGACAATGGAAAAGTCTGGAAATGTTTGAACTTTGGTGAGATCTCACATCATCCGAGGACCAAGGCCAAAGGCCTAAAGGTCATGCAAACGTGAATTCAACTAAAATGTTCTCAAAGGTAATAAATAAATAAATAAATAAATGATGGGTGTGTGGATGGATGGATGGATGGATGGATGGATGGATGGATGGATGGATGGATGGATGGATGGATGGATGGATGGATGGATGGATGCATACATACATACATACATACATACATACATACATACATACATACATACATACATACATACAGTACATACTACATACATCCATAAATAAATAAATAAATAAATAAATTTATAAATAAATAACAAATTTTAGATAAAAATAAAAATGGATAGGCATGTCATGTACTATGTACTCATGTGCATACCTAATTTTGTCTAAGGAGAACATGCAAATGCCACACATGGAAGCCTGATTTGATTTGGGGGAGAACGGTGGTAGCACACTTAATGGAACAGTTTTGAGCTATTTGAAGATTATATTCGATTCGGGCCGAGCAGCAACGTGTCGAGCGGATTGGCCCTTCCTCCCGTTTGGCGGTGCGACATGTCACGGTAGACTTTGCGTCTCCGTGCCGCGCGTCTTTCTGGTTGGCGTGTAATAAAGCTCCTCACCACACCTCCATCCCACTCCTGCCAACGTGTTTGTTGCCATGAATGGGATTTAGTGTCACACTACGGAGTGGATGCGTCTTAAAGCATGTCCTCGCACACCCCTGCCCCTCCCTCTCTTATGTATGTCACTTAGGGTTCATGTTACCCTGCCACCAAAACTCTTATCACTGTTGGACAGGATTCAACACTCCACCCCAGTGTCAAATTAAACATAAACACACGTTATCTACTTATGTCTTGACATGGCATTAAAACTTGGAGAACGCAACCAGCTATTTTCTTGCTTCCTGTTTACGTATGCACTCAAGTCGAGCAGCCTCTGAAATCAGCTTTGGAAAACATTCAAATGTCGCTCTTGAACATTTCAATAACTTCTGTCTGCCAGTATTTAAAAAAAACGATGGCCAGGCGTTATCTGGAACAGTGGGATTATTGCGCCCCACTTCTTGAACAAACAGAGGACAATGTCTCACCGTAAAGATAATATGAACGTGCGTGGAGTAGAGCCGGCCGGCGGCTTATCTCGACGCCGCTGCGGCCAAAGACAATTGGCTGTATCTCTTCAACAAAGAAGTTTGAGTCAAAACGAGGCAGCATATAAAGATCCTTGCAAACACAGATGACAGCACAACTTCACACGCAGGTTTATCAGAGAGGTCAAATTTTTGATTAACCCCAAGGGGTACGTGTATTCAACGCTTCCTCCCAAACGACAAAAGATCTCCCTCACGAGAATAACAATCAAAGGTATGAGCCTTTTTTAAAAAGAGTGTATGGGAGAAAAATATGTCGCAATTGCCTCCGCCTTCGGGCTTCATGGCCACCATTTTGGTTTCATGTCAAGCCCCATTTGGAGCGTTGCCGTGGTCGACGGCCTTTTTGTGTGTCGTATTATTGACTGGGGTACAAAAGTAGAATCTCACCAAAGAATTTGCGATGGAAAAACCAAAACACATAAACGACACTTTTAGTAAACGTTAACCTTGAGTAAGCTGTGTTTACAAAAAGTAGATCCCGCATTTCCTGCTTTCCAAGGTGAGTTACATTCAACGGCCTTCGGCAGCTTTTATACAAATAAATAAATAAATACATAACAATGATGATAATAATAAATGGAGGTAGGTGGCCTTGGTTTGTCTGGCGTGTTTTAGTTTCTTTGCAAATGAAGCCATAGCACGGAATGTGTTGGCATGGTGTTCCATGTGAGAAGCAGAAAAAAAAAAAAAGAAACATGACCTTTCTAAATAGCTGGAATGTGCGTCGAGTCGACACCATTCTGGCTTCATGGGTAAATGTTTGCCTGCATTGGTCAATTTGAAGATTGTAATGTGTGCAACACAGAGGCGGAAAAATCTTGTCATCTGTCCACCATGTGGTGGAAACTGTTGGGGCAGGGACCGAGTGTCACAAAAACATCCAGCAAAGGCACTTTTGACCCTTTCTAAAATGCATCTGATTAAGATTAAAGTCCCAATGATCGTCACACACACACCTGGGTGTGGTGAAATTTGTCCTCTGCATTTAACCCATCCCCGTGTGATTTTAATCCATCCCCTGGGGGAGAGGGGAGCAGTGAGCAGCAGCGTTGCCGCGCTCGGGAATCAGTTGGTGATCTAACCCCCCAATTCCAACCCTTAACGCTGAGTGCCAAGCAGGGAGGCAATGGGTCCCATTTTTATAGTCTTTGGTATGGCCCGGGTTTGAACCCACAACCTTCCAGTCTCAGGGTGGACATTCTACCACTAGGCCACTGAGCTTGTAATACAGAGTAGCAGTAAATCATGATTCAGATACTGTACTTAAGCATGTTTCATATTCCTTCGTTATCTGGAGAAAATGAGAGGATTACATGAGTGTTAGCATGAGTGTTAGCATCTCTAGCAGAGTATACTTTAGCATTCAAAATGGCTGTTGCCTGAAATGGATACAAACGAGTAGATTTTGCAGCTTCATTCATATTTTACCCATGCCATATTGATTGGAATGCTGTGTTCAATCTAGTAGGTCTCTGGCATGGACCATATTATTATGAAGATTTTGGACTTGACATCCCCTTTAGCTAAGAATGTCGCCGATTTTACAGAGGTGGCCAGCAATCTGAGGAGATTTTTTTTTTTTATATATTTTTTCTCTAAATTGTTACTTTTATATTATTGCTAATAGTTCCTGTGATATTTTCTGCTGTATTATTATGTTTTCGTAAAGCGCTTTGCTATGGCGTAAACTACTATAAAAGCGCTTTAAAAAAGAAAGATGTATCATATTGTAAAATGTGCTGGCTGATGAAATTATAATGAACTTGTCACTTTGATTTTAGGTCCAGTTTCCTTTCTGGCGATGTTTGATACTGGCATGTTTGGTGCTCTCTGGTTTCATGGCAGGTCAGGGTGGCATGAGAATAACTTGGCAGGTGGGGTCGGAGGTCATGGGGTCGGGGCTACACTCACGTACAGGAGTCGCGTTACACTTTAGGAGACTGAAGACTGACCTTGTCATTCACAGTTGACAGATCAGTGCGGTGAAGCGTCACTTGACTGGCCTGGCAAATCTCTCAACGCAGCAGAGTCAGACTAGAAAACATGAACATCATCATCATTATCATCGTCTCCCTCCTGTGCCTCGAGTCGCCAACTTATGTATTTCATTATTTAATTATCAATTGTACATTTCGTGAATTACTTCATATCAACATCAGGATGTTTATTTGGAAGCTTGTTTCGGTTCCATATTATTTACCTGCCAATATCAAACACTCACACAAACAGGCACACACACACACACTTCAGGATCCAGCAGTTTAACATGAAAGAAAAGGTGAAACAGAATCTGTAAATTGCAGAGCAGGGAAAGGGGCAGAGAACGACAGAGAGAGAGAGGAGGATAGACAGAGAGCTGTTATCAGACCAGAACTGTGTGTAACTTCATCCCCCTACTAGTGTTTCCTGATCAGGTCACCTGACCAAAACCTTGGGCTGTGATTGGATGATTGGCTCTAGCAGACAGGTAATGGTGTAAGGTGAGTGTGTGGGAACAGGAGAGGGTGATAAACCTCCGTGTGTGTGTGTGTGTGTGTGTGTGTGTGTGTGTGTGTGTGTGTGTGTGTGTGTGTGTGTGTGTGTGTGTGTGCGTGTGTGGGGGTGCATGTGTGTAAGTGTGTGTATGCATATGTATGTGCCAAGCAAGTTAAGCTCTTTCTCCACCGCAGCCATATGACCCAACCACTGGCCTTTCCGTCTAGGTCTATGTGAATTTCTCTCCGAAAAGGTGAGAAACTAGCAAACACAAAATAAGTGTGAGGTCGACAAGAAGGGTTTTGCAACCCTTGCAAAAAAAATCATGTGTGTATGATGTGTGTGTGTAATGTCTGTCTTGTCTGTCTGTCTGTCTGTCTGTCTGTTGTCTGTCTCGTGCTGTCTCCTACATGCACACTTGCGCAACACATGATCCCCCCTCAGCCCCTTTGGCTGGCTGATTCTCAGACACCTGCTCATTACCATTGCTAATTAGCTTCCATTAATCAGGCTTCTCTATGTGTGCACGTGCGTGTGCGCGGGCGTGTGCACGGACGTGTGCGCAGGCGTGTGCGCGGGCGTGTGTGTGCGCGTGTGACTGACTCAGACCAAAACAACAAAAATCCAAAGGTTGCTAAGTGACAAACATGCACTGTTGGGTTCAAATCAGGCCACTGAAAATATGTTTTGAGTCAAGTCAGCTGTCAATCAACCAGACTCTTTCAATTATATTATTATGTTTACTAGTTTCTCACCTTTTTTTAATGGCAGAACTATTTGATGATTTGAGCTATATGCCATTTCCATATTTTATCATCCATCCTTCCAAATTCTTGATCTTAAGAGGACAAAACCACAAAACTCTGAATTGAAGCATGCATCAGAGCCTCTTGAGACTCGGACGGTATTTCACGAGGTGGATTCAGAAGTGCAAGCAAATGTGGTGCCGGTGCCACCCGGCCCGCCGTCAAAGCACATTCATTGCGGCCGAAGGGGGCAACTTGGCAAGGATGCACTTGGACTGAAGGCCACGTCAGCTTGAGCCAGGGATTGCGCATGCCGCTTAAAAGGATGAATTGGAAGTGGGTCTTGGTTTTATTCGGGCCATGTGAACGGGAACAGACGGTCGAGCAGCAGACTCAAATCTTGGCTTGCGTGTGTGCATGTGTGAGAATTGCGCGCGATTCGCGAGCAGGAGGATCAGCAATTCACTAAGTGCTCCAGTTGGAGTTGACAGAATGACTAAATGGTCCAAAACGGACCAACAAAGATCCATATGCCAATGCTGAGCATATGCCAGCTCCCTCTCGCTCGCAGCGGGCCAAGTCAAATCTTGTTGCTAGCGCCGACATGCTGGCAAGGATCCAAGCTACTCATGCATTGGAGTGTCTGGTTGGGCTCACGCTCACACTCACTCAGTCACACACACACACTCTCTCATACACACACACATTGTAATTATCGCGCAAGGCAAAAAACAACCACTGATACTCAAGTCCAAGCGAACAAGACCAGAAGAGGGAGAAGGGCGGGCAGGGAGGTGGATAGAGACATTTCTATCCTGTTAATTTCAAATTGCCCCTTACAAGTTCGACTTTTCTCGGCTCTGACAAGTGACAACTAGAGTTGACAAAATTAATCGACAAGTCATCGATAATGAAATTAACAACCACTTCAATAATCGAGTAATTGTTTACAGCCTTTTCTTACCAATGGTATCGTCCAAATCCTCTGCTAATGTCAGCTTCTCAGCAATAATTATTCATTAATTTATGAAAACAGTCTATTTTGTGTTGAACCCAAACAAGACATTTGCAAACATCTGCTTTATAAAATAATAACCACACATATAACTGGATCTGTTTCAAAAGGTTTGGTGAGTGCAACAATTGCATCTCTAGGTGTGCAATAAATATCCCCCGCCTGCTTCAGAGAATGAGCTCAAACGACCTCTGAATTCATCAACATGTCTGTGAAGGCCCATTCCCTCCACTCGCTCGTTCTTAGTTTTGTTCTTACGGACATCAGAGTCAACAGTGACTTCTATGCAAAGGCTTTTTATGGACAATACATCAAACACAAATGTTCCAAACAAGCTAATATTGACGAAGCCATTGATACAAATGCGGAGCCTTGTGCGTGTGTGTGCGTGTGTGCGTGTGCGTGTGTGTGTGCGTGCACGTGTGTGTGTATGTGTGTGTACTTCCAGTTTGAGGTGGGATTAACATCCTCACAAAGAGGCAGCAGCTGCTGCAAGTAAACATGGACATTTCCATCGTATTTGTGTGTACATTAGGCCAGGTGTACAGAAGCAAGGTTACTCGTCGGGAGGTTGACGAGTGACATAACCTCAACAAATGAAAGAAACAATTAAATTACATCAAAAGTTTTGGGTGGGGAAATTAAAATATTTTATCTATCAAGGCTCTTCACATGTGTACCAAATGCAGTTTCTGGTTGAGGATTCATGACCGACAAAACTTGACACTGATGCAGCCGTCGCTCTGAATCTGGACCACTTTGCACTTATTGCTGGGTGTGTACTGTCATCTAGTGGTGATATGTATACATTATAACCCACCGCAAAAAAAAAAAGTTAAACGTAATACCGTTGTTTGGATTTGGAGTTCAGCAGTAAGTCACAATATATTTGTTATCTCAAAAGATTAAATGTTCATTTTGCTACCGATACGACAATCACTTGGACAAATACTTTTGGAGTTAGGGTTGGGGGGGTGAGATTAGGATTAAGAAGGGTTTAGGGTGTTATTAAAAAAATACCAATAATCCTTATATAAATTACATAAGAGGCCATTCATCTAATTTGAGTCACCACAAACAGACCACACACCCACACGCCTTGAGACAGGCACTTTTCAAAAGCCCCCGTCCGTTTCCTTTTCTTTCCTGCTTTGTCTTCCAAGTGTGCAGGGGGGGGTGCCGGGCATGCCGCCTCTTCAGAGGACAAAATATGGGGGCTGCCGTGGCGATAAAAACGTACGCGAGGGAGATGAAGGCAGGACACATGTTTGGTCTGGGCGTTATGGAGGCAACGACCGAGACATGCTGGTCTTTCCGTCTCCACGCACACACACGTGCGCACACACACGTACTGACTAGATTCTGGATGTAACAGAGAGACAAAGTCAGTTCCAGTCAAACTGGAAATAAATGCTTCCTATAGTCTGGATTCTATTAGTTAAAACTTGAGGGATTTCAGAATGGGGAGACAACACACACACACACTTCCACACACACACACACACACACACACGTACATACACACACACGAAGTGGCAGTCGTGGTCCTATCAGTTCGAACGCCAGTGAGTGAAGATAAGAGAAGTTGTGCAAAGAAGTAAGCAAATCTTTACACTTGAGCTCGTATCAAAGCTGTCAGACGATAACGCGTCCGTCCGTCCGTCTGTCTGTTGCGCATGCACTCACAATTTCAGATCAACCCGTCAGAGCGCGTTGGTGGTCTTTTTTTCGCCCTTACTTGTAGATTAACCAAGTGACTGACTGGTATGTAAAACTCAATTCCGAGACATTAGTCAGACTCGAGTTGAGAGGTAATCTTCACCCCACGAACCCAGCCCCACCTCCTCCAAAAGTACCGCAACAGTGGGGACAAAAACTCATTTATATTTGAACAAATTTAAAGTCTAAAACGGGTTTTCAACTGCTCTTGTCCAAGGGACCACCATTATAACCAAGAAGCCACTCGGGGGGAATATTATTTTATTTTGCACCAAAGGAGGATAGACCTATACAGGCTATTTATTTGCATCTGTATGTCTATTTTGGGGATCTCGGCTATATTCGATGTATATTATATTAATTATATTATATTATATTATATTATATATATGTACTTATATATATTTGGATTGGTAAATGATTCACAAAATTAGCTGGAAAATAAATCAAGTCTAAATAATAAATCAATTTTATTTTTAAAAATGTTACAATTATTTTCCATTTGCAATTTTGTGAACTACCTGCAATACCGCTCCAGACCACTAGAGGGCCGGGGACCACCGGTTGACAATCCCTGTTCTAAACTAGACAATGATGGCCACAGTGGTAGTCAGTCACATTTTTACACATTGTGTTGAGACTAACTGCACACAAGCTGCAGATGATAAAAAAAAAAATACTGCACATACAAAGCATATTAAGCGTCTCTGTGTGAGTGTTGATGCGTGGCTGCAGGTGTGCATGATGTGTGTGTGCGTGTGTGTGTTGGGAGGAGGTGAACATTCTCTCCTGGTGCTAGAGCAGAACAAACAAGGATTAGAGCCACACCAGCATGCAGGTAGAAACACCTCCCCGCTCATCTACTAGGACGGACACACACACATAGCGCGCACACAAGAAGCCAGCTGCTGGGGCTTACATGACGTCAGGGCCATTAAAGTCGTGTAGCAGAAGAGGCCAGACACGCAGATGAAAGCCTCGTCATTTCAACACAGACAACTATTAGAGGACTTGGAATTGCTGACGGACGGCCGGGTTGACTGCCTCCAGGCTTGGATGCTGCCGAGGCCCGCTCGAAGCACGGCACAAAACATTTGACAGGAAATCATTTGTCAAATCAGTTTTATTGTTATCTTGAGGTGTGAGCAGACTTTGAGGGGTCAACTAGAGGCTTTTCAGATAACATGAACGTGGCCGACTAGTTATCAGAGCACACGAACTCGGACTCAAGTGGCAAACTGAAATGCTCCGTTAATCCCGCAGCAGCTGAAAACCACTCATACCGTCAGCTAAACCGTGGCCCGAGATGTCCATCTGCCGAGATGAACTTGTTTCTGGCATGTCTGAACACAAGCCCAGGTCACCTGGGCTGAGTGTTACTATGGCAACAGCAAACACATGCACATGATACATGACCCAGACACATGTTGTGAGACTCACAGTGACCATGGTAACTTGATCCAAACACATTTCTTCTCGCTATGGTCATTTGACAATATTCAAACACTGACGGAAAATTGTCATGTTAAATTTTTCTATGGAAAAGAGCAACGACATAGCAGTGCATCTTAAAAAAAAGTCAAACTATTGGGTGTTTGCTTGCTCAAATGCACTTTCCGAATGTGTCAACGGGTCAAGTTTTCAGCCACCAGTTTACAGGAAGTGAAAGCTGCTGCAATATTAATGCCTCTCTCACGTTCGCAAAACTGGACACCCAAAAGAAGGTTGAGACGACTACAAGTTGGTATGCAAGCATAATAAAGCAGCTTTCATTTTACTTTCCTCAAAAATCTGCAGACAAAAAAAAGCTCATGTTGGGCTGTTTCTTGATCTTAATTTGGAATTCTGATAAATCAGTGAGCTCCGTTCTGTCTTATTCTCAGGTTGTGAATGACCAAATTAGCGTCAAGCTTCCCCTCAAATTCTTTGTACAAGTTGTAATATCTCCTCTTAGCCACACGGGGGAGACTAACACCAGACATCACGTTTCTATTGCAGCCCATACAGTGGACGTCTATTGCCAAAACAAAAACGGAAATCATTTTAAGATCGCTTAAAGTCCAAATTGAATGAGTTTTTTTCCTCCACTGAAGCTAAAGACCAATTGACATTTGGCCCACCATCAAATCCGGAATTCATTTTCTAAATTGCTCTGAGCCGGGAGCACTATTTCAGCTCAGTTCCTTGGGGCCCAGTTCCCCACAGAGAGATAGATGTTAATTCTAATGCAAGCGGACATTAATATACACACGAACAAAATGGAATCCAAAGCGGGAGCAAGCGACCATTACGGAGAGACAGGAAGTCGGCATGGAGATGGAGAACTTCTCCTAAGCCTATTAATACTAATAAGGATAGTTGGCGGTAATGATTGAAAGCCACTTAGTGCTGGGCTATTTACCAAGAGGATCAGCCAAGGCCTGGTTAAACAGACCCGGGGGATTAACTCTGTCCAACACTGACCAAGACTGGGGAGGAGAAAGTAGAGACATCCCTCAATTTCTATCCTGCTTGTCATCGTGAGCGTCGTGGGTCTATGCCAACTGATATTTTTACGAGACAGGTCGCCAGCGGGCACGTGAATCCTGTTTCATTTCGCTTCAACACAAGGAATACTTTTGTTTGGTGACAGCACTTGACAAGCAGATGAAACGTGAAGAGTATCGTTTGAGATACAACTCTGGGAAAGCAGCCAGGCATGATTTGATACCTTGTCGTCCATTTCTCTGACAGATATCAAGGGCACCACAAATCCTTGCATGCTTTAAGCAAGTGAAGACGAGACACGAGCACGGTGCAAGATCAGCAAACGGCTTAGGAGATTAAAAACAAACAGTCCAATTCCTCCATGTAAGGCAAACACCTCCACCCATTTATGATGCTTGCTTGGCGCAATGGGGCACAGTAATGCCGGACCAGATGAGGATCTTCTCTGACATTTCCCCGCTCTGAAATTGTAACATTCTTGACCCTCTTTGAGTCCAAACATTCGGCATTATTGTCCACATGTTGATTTTATCAAGTCAAACTCACAGATGTCGCCGCCGTAGTGCTTTATGGAGTTACGTAAAGCGGCGTAACGGAGATTAGGCCCGAAGTCACATGGGAATAAGCGCTGATCTAAGAGCTCACATACAAACACAGACAGAGAGGATTAAGCTCAGGATTTGCACAGTCAATCTGTCCTATAAAGATGCCGTCTCTGCAGCCTGTCGGCATTTGGTGGAGAAAAACACATTGATAGGAAAAATATACCTAGCTAATGTTAGAAATACGGCGGTGTAGTCAGTACTTTACTCCGATAACACTGAAAAGCCACTTCATTGACATCATCCTGAATATAGAAATGGGGTTTATTTTTTGCTGTTTGAAGAGTGAATTTGTTAATTCTGCATGTTTTGTACCTTCATTCCATATCTTAAGAAACTACACCTCATATTAAAAGTAATAACTAAATTAAAATCAAGAATTCAATGCCCCAAAACAAAAACTATGACAACTGCTCTAAAATCTAATTAAAACTATCCATCCATCCATCCATTATCTGTACCACTTGTCCCCACAGGGGTCGCGGGCGTGCTGGAGCCTGTCCCAGCAGTCATTGGGCAGTACACTCTGAACTGGTTGCCAGCCAATCGCAGGGCACACTGAGACGAACAACCATTCGCACTCGCACTCACACCTAGGGACGATTTGGAGTGCTAAATCGGCCTACCAAGCATGCTTTTGGGATGTGGGAGGAAACCGGAGTGCCCGGAGAAAACCCACGCGGGCCCGGGGAGAACATGCAAACTCCACACAGGGAGGGCCGGAGGTGGAATCGAACCCGCACCCTCCTAACTGTTAATTAACTGTCCTAATTAAAACTAACTTGATAAAAATAAAACTCCCACTTCCCTCCAAAAAAAACATGGATGGTAGACTGATAGAGCACTCCAAATTGCCCGTAGGTGTGAGTGCGAATGGTTGTTCGTCTCCGTGCGCCCTGTGATTGGCTGGCAACCGGTTCAGGGTGTCCCCCGCCTACTGCCTGATGACTGCTGGGACAGGCTTCAGCACACCCGTGACCCCCGTAGGGACAAGCGGTACAGAAAATGGATGGATGGATGGTTGGATAATTAAAATAAAAGTCTAAAATTAAACGAAATAACAACAAAATGGCGATTGTATATAATTAGCATAAAAATGTATCCTTACTTTTTATTTTGCTTAAGTGCATTTCAGAATCTGTAGTTTTACAAGTCATTTAGTTTGACAAACTTTAAAATATAAAATTTAAATTGGCACAAATGTTAGCGCAAATATGTCTATTTTACTTATATCTTTAAAAGCTATAGCCGTTCTGTAAAGCAGGAAAGCCAATTTTCCCACACGACCACAACTTAAAAACAAAGTTAAATTGCCCTAATTAAAATGTTGTCCAGGTTTTCCCGCTTTGAAATTTTGAGTTCACGTAACGTTTGTTTTGTTCAGCTATTGTCAACCGGTGGTCCGCGGTCATCTCGTGGTCCGTGGCGCTATTGCAGGTGGCCGCGAAATTGGAAATGGAAAATAATTGTAACACATTTAAAAATAAAATGTATTTATTATTTAGACTTGATTTACTTTCGAGCTAATTTTGTGAATCATTTACCCATCCAAAATATGGCCAATGTAGCTGAGATCCCCAAATTAGACATACAGATGCAAATAAATAGCCTGTATAGGTCTATCTTCCTTCGGTGCAAAATAAAATAATATTACACCAAAGCAGTGGTCCCCGAGTTGCTTCTTGATTATAATGGTGGTCCCTTGGACAAAATCAGTTGAAAACACCTGGTTTGGTTTACAGTCAGTGCGCTTTTCGGTCGGCCAACAGGGGGCGCTGAAAAGCTGTCTGGAGCGCGTCAGCTGCGCAGATCGGAGCTCGAAACAGCAGCGGCAGACGGTGCGAGAAGAGAAAAGAGCTGAGCTGAGCTGAGCCGAGCCGAACTGAGCTGAGATGTAGCGTAGCTTCCTGGGACTTGGTGTGATCGGTCGTGTGTCACTTTTACCGAGGAACATTGGTGCAAATTTCTCCGCAAAAAGAAATATCCGCCTGTCATTCTTGCACAATGGCGCTGTATGAATGTGCGGCGTAATGCGATCGAAAAGAGTTGCCTTTGCGGGCAATCATTTATGTTTTGGGGCGTTTTTTCTGCGAGTAGCTAGTTGCTAGTGCTGGCTAGCGGCTGTTGCGGCTACTTGGGACGTCTTTTTGCAAGGATGCTACGATGGCTACGACAGCAGCTGGTAAGATTTCTGCAGCAAGCTTCTCATCGCGATCGCCGCAAAGTGCATTTAATACGCGTCGCTTCAATGGCCGATGAGAGTCGTCCACAGAAATATGTGGACGAACTTTAGTTGGCCAATTTGCGAGCTAGGCTTACCAAATAGCCTTCCTTGATGATGTGTCGAAACGAACTGTCAGCCCGTGCTCCAGCAATGCAGACAGCTAGTGAACGTCAAGTTGTTGGAAATAGTCAGACAATGTAGCAAAAAAGGACGATCGGGTGTGTTGACGTTTGTCAGCATTGGCTTGCGTTCCAGCTGCCACAAAAAGAGAAACTCAGACCGGCTTGTAGTTCATTTGTTCAACTTTTCTCAAGTCCATTGGAAGTTGTTTTAGTTCAGCTGGTCTCAGGTAGCGTTTGCCTTTGCATTACGTTTCTTTTTTGCCATTTTGTACGATTTGTACTCGTGCCAAGACGAAATGCAAACCAACAGTTAGTTCCCTTCCGATGACGCGGCAACCCAGATCGTCCTCCGGGTTCTTAGGCGTTACAATTCTGCACTGGTGGTTTGACATTTGAAGGCTTTGGTCAGTCAAGCTAACTCATCATTAATATATTCGCATATTTGTTGACATTGAATGGGTGTGTGACGTTGCTTTGTCACGCTAAACAAATGTTGAAGTCACCTGAGCTTTGTTCAATCTCCGGACACTTGAAACACGAATTGACGGAATCACGTAATAACAATAATGAATGTGCTACTATCGAGTATGCATTGTAGCAATGTTGCAAAATTAGTGATAAGCAAAAGTCATTTATTATTTTCAGCATCACGTGATTCTGTCAGCTTCTGCGTGAAACTTTTCAATTCAAATTTCTATGTGAAGACGCCCGTCGTTGACAAAATTGAGATTCCACAGCTCCCAAGCAAACACTATGCTGTCAAATGGTTTGCGACGTCATGTGACGACTGCATGCCTTCCACTGACAGATGAATGAATGAATGAATGTATTGTCACTTGTCCAGTTGTGCTACATGAGCAAATGTACAACTAAAAATTCAAGTTGTGCATTTTACACCTTTTGCTCAACTTTGTCAGCTTTAGCAAGATCTTATTTGCTAATTTCCGACACCCCTCACGACTGCCTGTTGGAACTGCGGCTGCTACTTTGAATTAAGGCAATTAGTTTGTCTAAAGCCTTGCTTGACTTATTATTTATCTGATGATTTGCGGTGACATAAAGCCTCATTAAGAACAAGACTACAGGTGGTTAATTTGAATGAGTCCTCACGGACAAATCTGCTGGACAGGCTCTTCGTGTCTTCCTTCATCAGCCTCTGCTCACGCCGCTCGTGTTCTTTTCACAAGGGTCCACAACGGTAGTGTTGCACTTGAAAAGAATGATTTTGCAACTAGTTTGCATACTGTAGCTGTGAACTTCCCCAAATGTCTGATGGCGCAAATAAACGGCAACTTTTCTCCTTGCCTTCATCTGCAGGGCTTTGACCCCCCACATCAAAGTGACACCAGGACGGTCTATGTAGCAAACAGGTTCCCCCAACATGGGCACTACATACCTCAACGTTTTGCTGACAACAGAATCATATCGTCAAAGGTACCGTTGTTTGATTGTAACCGTGTGATGTGTAAGGTGCGTGACTTTTAAGCTATAGAGATCTTTCTTTAAAATGATCTCTCATTGTTTTTTTATTGTTTTTATTGTTTCAAAAGTAATAGTGGTATCGGTACTTGGTATCAGTGTATACTTAAGAATTGAGTAATGGTATTTTTATCGGGCTGAAAGGGAGATCGGACTTCCATCGGTTGAAATGCGAGCTTGGCATCATGTTTAAGGTTCAGACAATATTTTCTTCTTCTGTTGCAGTATACTATTTGGAATTTTGTCCCTAAAAATCTGTTTGAGCAGTTCAGGAGGATAGCCAACTTTTACTTCCTCATCATTTTCCTTGTCCAGGTAAACACACACACAACACACAACACACACACACACACACACATTGACAAGGGTCTTTCCCCCGCTGGCTATAAAAAAGTGCGAGCATGAGAAGTGGAGCAAGAGTGACTCAGCAACTTGTGGGCCACCACTAGGAGGTCCGGTTCTGTTCTGATATGCTGCACCCATCAGTGCGATCAAGGCATCAGTGCCCCTGCCCAAGTTGAAATCTTTTCAGAGTGCTCGTCGGTTCTCGGAGCTTGTGTAGTGAAGCCCGAGCAATTGACTTGACTCTTTTGTAAAAGGCTAAAGTTTGGCCCGCTTGGCTTGTCAGGGACGCTTAAGTCATATTTGCCTGCCGGAATAAAAGACCCCTTTGCGTCTCGACATTGTGAAAAGACAAACGTGACTATTTTTTCAACAAGCCGAGATGTATAACGAGATTTGTGTTGCTCTCCGCTTTTCACGCTATGGTGTCATGGTGGTGTTTTATCGCCAGGCAAAAAGAGCGACTATGAAATCCTCTTTGCAATGACAAGTGCAAATGACCAAATACGTAAAAGCCAAACGGCTTCACGTGCCTGTCTTGTAACTACAACGAATGCATGATTGGATCATGTTTACACCATTTGTGTTTCCAGTTAATGATCGACACTCCGACTTCCCCAGTCACAAGCGGTCTGCCTCTTTTCTTTGTCATCACAGTCACGGCCATCAAGCAGGTGAGAACTTCTGCTCAGGCATTTCCCTTTCAAAACGCCGAGCTAACAATAGTCAGCTTCTGGTCGGGAGGGGCGGGGCTTGACTGATTCTGTTGCGCAATCCTATTTGATGTCTGTCTGGCAGGGCTACGAAGACTGGCTGAGACACAAAGCCGACAATGAGGTGAACGGGGCTCCCGTCTTTGTGGTCCGCAGCGGAAGCCTGGTCCAGACTAGATCCAAGAACATCAGGGTACGAGCCAAGCCCTTGTCAAATATTTTGATAACGTCATCAAATACGTACATTTTTCTGCCGCATTCCCTCCCGCAGGTGGGGGATATCGTTCGTGTAGCCAAAGATGAGACCTTCCCGGCCGATCTGGTGTTGCTCTCGTCCGAGCGTTGCGACGGCACCTGTCACATCACCACCGCCAGCCTCGACGGCGAGACCAATCTCAAGGTATGCGCTATCAATGTCTGATTGTGTGAGAAAAGATGAAGCGGGTTTTGCGTGTCCATTCTTGCAGACGCACTACTCCGTGGCGGAGACGGCCGTGTGTCAGTCGGTGTCGCAACTGGAGACCTTGCAGGCCGTGGTGGAGTGTCAGCAACCCGAAGCCGACCTCTACAGGTCGGTTATTTTAGTCACCGCACAAAGGGCAAAACTAGTTTGCCGGAATCGCCATCCCGCTAAAAGGCCCGATCTGATCCCTCCCAGGTTTGTCGGTCGAATGACGGTGACTCACCACGGCGAGGACGTTGTCAGGTGAGATGTTCCTCAATTTTATTTTAATTGGAATAGTTTTTTCCAAATGGCCTTTAACACTGCGACGTTGTTTCCACCGTTTGTCAGACCGCTGGGGCCGGAAAACTTGTTGCTACGAGGGGCCAGGTTAAAAAATACCAAAGAGATATTTGGTGAGTCACAATTACAAAATAATGTTTGAGCTGAAATGCTTGAGAGGCTTGTCAACACTATTATAGCTCAAAATGTTGCTTAAAGGAACCAAGTCCGTTCAACTACTTGTGCAGGTGTTGCGGTTTATACCGGCATGGAGTCCAAAATGGCCCTCAACTACAAATGCAAGTCTCAGAAACGCTCTGCCGTAGAGAAGTGAGCATTTTTTATTCCTTTTTTTTTTTTTTTTTTCTTACACTAGTCAGCTGTGTGTTTTTAAATGTGTGTTCTGGTTTCAGATCTATGAATACCTTCCTGATTATCTACTTGGGCATCCTGTTGCTGGAAGCTGTCCTCAGCACCATCCTGAAGTACGCCTGGCAGGCTGAGGACAAATGGGACGAGCCCTTCTACAACCAAAAGACTGACCAAGAGAAAAACAGCAGCCCGGTAAACTGACCACATCTCACCAAGTCTGAGGAGTCGTTACAAATGCCTTTTTGTTTTTGTTTTTTTACATCCTACAGATCCTGAAATTCATCTCAGACTTCTTGGCATTCCTGGTTCTCTACAATTTCATCATTCCCATCTCGCTCTATGTTACTGTGGAGATGCAGAAGTTCCTGGGCTCCTTTTTTATAGGCTGGGATTTGGATCTTTACCATGAGGAGAGTGACCAGAAAGCTCAGGTCAACACCTCAGACCTCAACGAAGAACTCGGCCAGGTGTGAGATCGAGAAAAGGAAAAATGTTTTTGCAAGCCGACAAATTGGCTGAATGTTGCACTTTTTCTGGCAACGTTGTGTTGTGCCAGGTGGAGTACGTGTTTACCGACAAGACGGGCACGCTAACGGAAAACGAAATGCAATTCCGAGAGTGCTCCATCAATGGGATCAAATATCGGGAAGTGAATGGCAAACTCGTGCCGGAGGGTCGAACGGATGACTCACCAGATGGCTCCGCACCCAATTTGGTAATCTCGGCTCGGGTGTTAGTGAATTTCAAATGCAAATGTGCTCATCGTCTCCCCCCCCCCTGCTCTTCCCAACATTCAGGACGGGGAGGAATTGTTATTCCTCCAAGCGGTGTCGTTGTGTCACACGGTCCAGATCAGTTACGACCAGCCGGACTGCCTTTCCGGGGCTGGAGACCCGTTCTGCCACGTGAACGGATTTTCTGCCAACGAAATGGAATATTATGCCTCTTCACCAGATGAGAAGGCGCTCGTAGAGGCAGCCAAGAGGTAAAGTTGAAGTTGCGGCACTGCACGGCCCACTTCCTAACACAGTTTTAACACTGTTTTTTTTCCCCCCATCTCTAGAATCGGCGTGACCTTCACTGGTATCAGAGGCGATACGATGGAAATCAAAACTTTTGGCAAAGCAGAGAAGTAGGTTGTCCCAAAGTGTCACAAAATGTTTTTTTGATCTCTTCACTGTCATCTCGGCAGTTTATAACAATGAACTCTTGATTCTACGGCCGCTTATAAGCGTGTTCATGACCCAATTTCAAGCTTTTCTTTTTTTTTTTTTTCTTCCTGATTTCAGATACAAACTGCTTCATGTGTTAGAGTTTGATGCAAACCGCAGAAGGATGAGTGTCATACTCGAGACGCCTGCAGGTATCCTCACTTTTTTTCGATTGTTGAAAGGATGGACGTTGACAACCTTTTTTTAAGTACCGGACAAAAAAATTTTTAAGCACCGGACAAAACTTTTTAAAATCATTAACAGCTGATTTTTATTTAACATATGTCTTCGATTTTTTTTTTTTTTTTTTTGTAAGAGTAATACATTAGTTTTGTTGGAAATGTGGATTTGATGTCAACCTGCCTTTTGTTTTGCTTCCATGGTGGAGGTGGCAAAGTGCTGTTCACCAAGGGAGCAGAGTCGTCCGTGCTACCTTTTGCCACGAGCGGGGAGATAGAAAAGACGAGAATTCACGTCGACGAGTTTGCCTTGGTGAGTAACGTAACGATTAACTTTTTGTACATGTGTTGAACCTGAGCATGTAATGTTTTTTGCCGCAGAGAGGGTTACGGACGCTGGTGGTAGCATGTCGCCACTTCATCCCCGAAGATTACGTTGAAGCCGAGCGAATTTTGAACAGCGCCCGCACCGCGCTGCAACAGAGGGAAGAGCGACTGCAGCAGGCCTTCGGCGAGATCGAAAAAAACCTGAAAGTCCTCGGAGCAACTGGGGTGGAAGACAAGTGAGGAGTTTTTCGCACATCGAAGACATTGTTACTTTCATTGTTACTTTTCTGTCTTAAGTTGTTTAGCTCATCTCCGCGTTCCACCTTTCAGACTCCAAGACAAAGTTCAGGAGACCATCGAGGCTCTGCGCCTGGCGGGAATCAAAGTCTGGGTGCTGACGGGTGACAAACACGAGACGGCGGTGAGCGTCAGCCTGTCCTGCGGCCACTTCCATAGAACTATGAACATCCTGGAGTTGCTGCAGCAACGCTCCGACAACGAGTGCGCCGAGCAGCTCCGACGACTGGCCCGGAGGTGAACCGAGATGCGTTTCTTCTCGGACGACGATCGCATTCGACAATTGGAACTCAAAGTGTTCGTTTGCGCTTTACTAGGATCAAAGAGGACCACGTCATCCAGCACGGACTGGTCGTGGATGGAGCCAGTTTGTCTTTAGCGTTGCGGGAACACGAAAAGCTCTTCATGGAAGTTTGCAAAAAGTGTTCGGCGGTGCTTTGCTGCCGCATGGCCCCGCTGCAGAAGGCAAAGGTAACAGTCACGTGACTTGTGTCACGTGACCAGACCTTCAAAATATGGTTCTTTTGTTTTGTTCAGGTGGTGCGTCTTTTAAAAACCTCCCCAGAGAAACCAATCACCTTGGCAGTTGGGGATGGCGCCAACGACGTCAGCATGATTCAAGAAGCCCACGTTGGCATAGGTACAAGCCCCGCCCCTACTCCTCAGACTTTTTTTACATTTGAGCTTTCCCCGACGGCCGTTTGTGTCACTGCAGGGATCATGGGAAAGGAAGGTCGGCAGGCCGTGAGAAACAGCGACTATGCAATCGCCAGATTTCGCTTTCTGGCCAAACTGCTCTTGGTCCACGGTCACTTCTACTACATTCGAATAGCCACACTTGTGCAATACTTTTTCTACAAGGTCAGTCTTGCCCAAACAAAATGAAGAGCGGGCACATTTCCACTCGATTAAACGCAAACTTGCTTTTTCCTTTATAGAATGTGTGTTTTATCACGCCACAGTTTTTATACCAGTTCTTCTGCCTGTTTTCACAACAAGTAAGTTTATTTTTCATTCCCGTGTTGCACAAGTGCTTGTTTTCAATTGTGTGTACTGAAGCTCACTCCTCTCTCTGTGTCAGACTCTGTACGACAGCGTGTACCTGACGCTCTACAACATCTGCTTCACCTCGCTGCCCATCCTGGTCTACAGCCTCTTTGAACAGCTCGTTCACCCGCACGTTCTGCAGAGCAAGCCCGTCTTGTACAGGTAGGCGGTCGCTCCACGTTAGCTTGCACGCTACACATTTTCGTTGCTTCCATCTTTCTTCCAGGGACATCAGCCGCAACTCTCTGCTATCGGTGCGGACGTTCCTCTACTGGACTCTGTTGGGCTTTTGTCACGCGTTTGTCTTCTTCTTTGGATCCTACATATTGATGGGCGAAGACACCAGCCTTTTGGGCAACGGACAGGTGTGTTTTTTTTTTTCATTTTGTCCAAAAATCCCCACTGCTTTACTTCTGTCCATTTCCTGATCTTTGCTGTTTCCCTTCTCTCAAGGTTTTACTATCAAGCTGTTTCATTCTCAAGTTGAATTTGTTTGACTTTTCTAAGCCGTTTTTCTTCATTTCATCGGTGTCGTCGTAACCGTCGCTGACTTTGCTCACTTCTCTTCTCTTGCTACCTTTTCACGGACTCCTGCATGATTTCAGATCTTGCGAGCTAACAGGCAGCTGGTAAGCGTCAACGCTCCATTTGAAGGCTCTCTAATGGGCGGGCAGAGAGAAGGGGGGGGGGGGGGGTTATTCACGACTGATGCCAAGAAACAATGACTCAAATTGTGTTGATAACACATTGGTTTTTTTTGTCACTTGCAGATGTTTGGCAATTGGACATTTGGAACGCTGGTCTTCACGGTGATGGTTATAACAGTCACTTTGAAGGTGAAGGATTGAAAATGTTTTGCACTTGTGGCTTTTCAAAGTTTTGCTCAGGTCTTGATTTTTGAAGGATTGCTGTCGATAGAAACATTTAACATCTGTCTCTGTCTATTCCAATGCCAGCTTGCGTTAGAGACTCACTTCTGGACATGGATGAACCATTTTGTGACGTGGGGCTCCATCGCCTTCTACTTCATCTTCTCTCTCTTCTATGGAGGAATCATCTGGTAAGAGATGAACAGCCTGTGACGTTTTCAGTATCATTTGTCTTGATCGTTTTTCCATCTCTCGCAGGCCGTTCCTCCACACGCAGGACATGTATTTTGTATTTGTGCAACTGCTGTCCAGCGGCTCCGCTTGGTTCGCCATCATCCTCATCGTGGCAACGTGCCTCTTTCCGGACGTGGTGAAGAAGGTCTTCTACCGACACCTGCGGCCCACCAGCACGCAGAAAAGTCAGGTAGAGTGGGGCCATCAATGCGATGGAAGTCACTGACGCCATTTGGGGAGGGGGGGGTATTACTCGTATACCTCTGACTTTCATTTTAGCTTTTGACACACTCCATCAGTGCGTCAAGGAGCATCAATTACCCTTTGCCCCCCCTGTAGGAAGTGACTGTTTAATAATTACTCAGCTTAAAATGTAACTATGAAGAAAAGCTAAGCGAAATCTTCTCCAAGGACATATTACGCATTTAGGCTGGAAGTCAAAGCGGGACAATCGGTGTATGAGGTCTTTCTGCAGGAAACAATTTTCACGCCTTGTTTGTCTGAGGAAAGAAAAAATCCAATCTTGTCTGTGTCTGCTCTAACGTTGTTGTCCTCGTGTGTGCGTGTGTGTGGGTTTCTCAATGTCTAACCTTTTTTGTGTGCTTTCACTCCTTTCCCGGTGTAGATTTATTCCGACTGTGTGGCAATAGGTGATGACTTCATCGCTCTTCAGCCTCTGTCCAGAGCCAAGAATCAGCTGGGCAAAATTAGGTAGAGGACATGAGACAGAGTTAGCCACCAGTTAGCATTTAAGTCCAATCATTTGTTTTGTTCATTTGAGGGAGCTTTGCAAACGCAATAAGACATTTGAAAAATGGAGGAAAATGCCGTTTGCAAACCTCGTATCGATTATGTGACCGCGCGGAAAAGCCAACTCGCATCGTCACGATTGAAAGAGAAAAGAAGGTTGTGGGGTGAGGCGATCAAAAAGGCTCATCCGTCATTTCATTCTGCACACGCCTTGCTTTTTAGCAGATGTGACTTCCGTTTGCATGCTTCCATTATCACCCTTCCCGCTGCAAGGACGGATGAATGACGGCTGGTCGACCCTTTGAGTCTTTACGATAAAGTTTAAAGAACGCGGCCATGGCTAGCGAGCATAAGTTGAACCGTCTGACCATCTGGAAGAGGTTACCATCTTCTAGTGCAGGGGTGTCAAGCTCATTTTTTTTCGCGGGCTGCATTGTAGTCATAGTTTCTTTCGGAGGGCCATTATGACTGTCAACCCAAATAAATGTATGAGCACCTCATATTATATACAGTATAAGCTACAAAAAAAACTGACAAATAACTTTTCAAATCAGACTAGTAAAAACTGGTCAAATATTTAAAAAAGTATATATTTTTAAAAGTGAAGACAATTTGCAATTCTAGTAATGACACGAATTTGATGCACAATTTGTCTTCGCGGGCCACATAAAATGATGTGGCGGGCCGTATCTGGGCCCCCGGGCCTTGAGTTTGACACCTGTGTTCTAGCGTGTTAGCGTCTTAGCTCAAAAGATGACGAGTCCTTAAGAACGCCCTCTACGTGTCCCAGTTGTTCACTTGCATGTGATCACAGCGCAAGACGTCATCACAGCTGCATGACGGGACACTACGGAAACGAGCATGCCGCCGCTGCTGCATGAGCAGATGACTTTTATTTAATTGCACTCAACGGGGGCAGGGCAATTTGCAAACTCCAATTAAATGTCTTGCTAGTGCAAAGGTCAACCCCAGTCTGTTCTGTAACAATGGTTGAACTTTTAATGACGATTATATTTGGAATAACTCCTTCAAGAGTGACGTCTGATCACAAAACGTTTAAGTACAGACAATGTTTCCGTGCCATTTTACTATTAATAAATTCAGTAAGATGGTCATGCAATTATTAGCAAAGAGAAACATCCAAAAATAATTTCCAAACGCTCAACAAATGAGAAGTAATAATAATAGTAATGTCCTAATTTGGCCTCGTTCTAATCGTGTCGCACATAATAAAAAGAGAAGTCAGGTCTCAGCCTTTCGAGTTCTGCATTTTGAATGAAATTGTTTCTCTTTGTTTTTGTTAAATTCCTTCTCCTCTCTATATCTGTCTAATTAGATCCCAGTTACAAAAGGCTCTCGTGGGTTTTTTCTTGAATTGTTTGCTTCTAGTCTCAGCAGCAGGTTCATTATTTTGCATGCCCGAGTGTGTGCGTGTCCTTCCCTTCACTTCACACTTGCTCTTTTTATGCCTCCACTCGCCGATTGCTTCTTAGCTGTTCCACAGTCCGAAATGAAAGCCCGGTCACAATTCCTGACTTTCAGTCTTTGTGATTTGGCTCTTGTGAAATGAAGGATTTGTTACGAGCTGGCCGTTCTTTGTTTGCGTGTGGCGACGTTCGCTTGTTTCCCCGAGTGTCCAAAGGGTTCGAGGTGGCTGAGCTGTGAGCTGTTCTCACCGACATCTTGTGTCCTTCAGATGGAAAAGGGCGAGGGTTCAGTCGGCCCAGAATATGACTCTGTTAAGGCCCGTCGGCGCCCAGGGGAGGACAATTGGCACCTGCTAGCTGCTTCTCCTCCCCCCGCTGCCCCCAGCCCAGAGCCTTGATAGCCCACCCTAGGTAGTAACGTTCCACTCTGCCGTTGTATTGTAGCGCCAACGTGACATCCCGCCTGCCTGCGTCCCCCCCCATACACACACGTGTCGAAACCTTTCATTTGATTGCGTTGCCACGTTTTGGGTCATCTCCATCCCATTGTTTGGTTGTGATGTGCAACTCTGACCGCCCTCGCCCACCTCCCTCATCTCGTTTTCGAGTTAAGAATGTAAGTGGCATGCTGAAATCTTTGGAGTCGTGTTTTCTTTGAGCCACACTGTATGCTGCCCGCTCGTATCCGTGACCATGTTCAGTCTTTAATCGTCTGATGTCTACTTTTTTTTTTTTTTTTAAATAGCGGTTTCACAGATGAATCAAATGACTCACCAAGTTAGAGCGAACAGAATCGATTTATAAGATGACTTTATTTATAGTCCAGCATAAAGGGTTTTGAGACCACTAAACTGAAATGAACTTTGACGACTACACTTGCATTTAGTGTTTGTTTGTTTTTTATCACTTTTTGTATTCGTCGATAACCTGCTGCTATGCAGATATTCGAGTAGCTTTGCGTCAGCGTCACTTATTATTCTTTAAAAATGTCTATTTAACAAGAGGATTTTCTAGCTCACGGTCTGTTCATCTTCGATTCAAGCTCACAGTTGTCAAAGTCAGAGCCTCGTCGAGCAAAAAAAAAAAATTGCAATTTTGTACGCAGAAATTTCGTTGTGGCTTTATGATCCAAGACGCCGATTAGCTAGCCAAAGGTTTTCTTGTCCTTGTGCTTCTAAATTTGTTTCTTCATTTGACCATTTCAGTGCCATTTGGTAGCATGCTTTGATTGTCGTCCATTCCGATGTGCTGCCAAGTCGCCTCCATTGCCTGCCTTTGAGTAGCGTAGCCATTTTGATTGAGTCACTAACGGATTCTCCTCCCTACATCTTCCTCTACTCTGCTTTATTTTTTTACTCCTGCAGTCTTTATCAGCCCCCCAGGCCAAGGCGCTCAGCTGCGTGGAATCCTTGTGCTGCTACCAACACGGGCAAAGCGGCTGTTCCCGCCTGGTCGGCCTCCTGGAGCAAATGAGCGGACGTTGCCCGCCCGCCGGCGACCGTTGCGAGTCATCCGGCCGCAGCAACAGGTGGGCCAGGACGACGACGGCATCAAACATGCTTTCAAATATTAATCATAATGTGGCTCATGCGAGCGCTTGAGCCAAGTGAATGCTAACGGCGGCGGCAACGCTTTCTTGCATCAACTCCAATGTGGAAAGAGTCAACTCTGGCCGAGCCAAAAGTGTCAAGCTATAATCTCGCCACTAATATATTTAACGACACTTTGATCTCAACCAGTCCTACTATATGGGTACGCAACGGCTCGTAATGTGACGCACTATGTAACTTCGTCTGTGTTGGCCCTTTATTAGCATGTTTGTCATTGCTAGCAACATCCTGTGTGCCTACGCAACAGCCCCGTTCATCAAGCCACCTTTCAGGGACACTTTACGATGCACTTTAACTTCTGTAGAACTATATAAAAGCCAGTGAAGATTAGATTTTTTTTGATAATGCCCAAAAAAAAAAAAAAAGCTTTTTTTGTCTTTGGCCTACATTATACTGTGTTCAAAAATTAACTAAACATTGGAAAATACCAAAAGTGAAGCTAATCATGCACTGCAGACTTAATTCAACCTTCATTTTCTAATGATGGTATAATGTAGGCCAAATGCTAAAAAAATATTTTTATTTTTTACTTGATAATGCACAAGTCAATACTTTTCGAGTAGTTTCATTTGAGGCAGAGCTTCTCGTTTTCTTCTCTTAACTACTTATTAAAATTGGAGGCACTTTGCGTAACAATCTCATTAACCCACGAGACCTTCAATTATTCACAAAATAATTAGTGCGCCATTTCAATGTGATAATCTCCTCGGGCCGTCTGTCGTGCATCTTCTAAATCATGAAAAGATTGCCCTCACCTTTGCATTGCGGTGGATTTTTCAAATTTAGCTGGGAGCCTAAACTGCGACTGCAAGATGGACCCGTCGTTGCACGCGGTGGCCTTCATGTTGCGTGTTCTTTGGCAAATGTGGGCTTTTGTGCCCCTCGCCTCCCCCCGACAAATGTCAAAAATCTTCCTGCTCTGTTTACCGCTCTGTTTTTTTTCCTCGGGATTGTGTCATAACATTTTATCCCGCCAGTGCTTTCGTGGCTGTCGAGCGGAGCGGGACATGATGCCGCGAGCTCCATCTTGACCCGGCTGAGCTCAACTGCCGCGCTGTATTTTTTTCAGTTTGAGTCAAGTCGCTGGGCGGCTTGGCCTTTTCTGGCCTTTAGCAGGGCTTAAAACGGTTGTCTTTATCTTGGCAAATGGAGATCAATTAAAAAGTCAAAGGACTTCAAAGTTTGGCTTTGTAGATTAGACGTCGGAATGTGGTTCTTTTGCTTTTTTTTTTTTTTAAATCACTAATTATTTCTCTTTGTAATCATTATTTTGATTCGGGTTGAGTAGATGAAGTCACATGTGCTCCCTCTGAGACACTGGCGGAGCTAGGAGTTTTTTTCATGGGGGGGGGCAAGGATACCACAGAGCAGTGGTGCCAAACACATCTTTATCGCAGGCCGCATCGTAATCATAGTTTCCTTCAGAGGGCCATTCTGACAACCCAAATAAATGTATCAACGTCTCGTATTATATACAGTACAGAGTACACAACAAACTTATGAATGACTAGTAGTTTTGAAATCAGAGACGTGTTAAAACTGTTCAAATTTTTAAAAAAGACGAGTGGTAATAAAAATTGCTAGCAGAGTCTCTATTTTTTTTTTTTAAAGTGAAGACAATTTGCAATTTTAGTATTGACACAGTCTATGCAGAATTTGTGTTTGCGGGCCAAATATAATTACATTCTGGACCAAAATTGGCCCGCGGGCCAAAGTCTGACACCCCTGCCTCAGAGGGTCCGCAAAACATTTTGAATGGGGCTTCAGTACTCAACCCGCATCCTGTTGCACTTTTCCATCATCCTTCATTGACGCCTCTTCTTTCCCACTTGCTAGCGCCGGTTCTAATTCTGAGAAAAGGTGGTTAGCAAATGAGCAAGGCAGCTGCCGGGCCGCCCCTTTGCGCTCCTGCCCGCCTGCAGCACGGCCGCCGTCCTAATCCTCGGTTACTGCTGCCTCGTTTCAGGTCTTGGGCTGACGGAGACAACTTCTACTCCAACGATCGTAGTGTCCTGACGCTGTCCCCCATCGAGGTCGCCCACTGCTGAGCTGCCCCCCCCCCCTCCTCACCCCCCCTTCTAAGCTTACTTAGTCATGAGTCCATTGCGGAAGTGGACTCAGCTGAAGCTGCTGCTCCTGAAACCAAAGGACTGCTGGGCACCTTAATAATTGAAGGTCCTCAGCAGTGCATGAACTTCATTTGAGGAGACAACGCTGCTTGAAGAACATTGCACACTTCATGGCCAGCTTGCACTATGACACTCCTTGCCCTCATTGCTAATACAATTCAGTACGTCGTCATATTTCTCACAAGTAGTACTGGCTGACATCTGCCCACTACTAGCAAAATGCTACCAGTGTCGAGAAACGTCTTACAGTTTTGGTTTTACTAGTAAGACAATTCAATGGATCGAACGTGCTGAATTGGCATCCTAGTGAGGACAAAGCGTGTACTCATACATGGAGCTCAAACGTCTTCCGTTAGCACTCCCGTTAGCCGTTGGATGGACGGCAGACTTTGGCATCTTGTCCCAAAAAGCGCCATGACCTTCGTTGCTCCATCCACATGCAAGCTGCACTTTCTCCTTTCCAGATGGACGTAAGGCCCCCCTCGTAGCATCCGGCAGTTGTCGCCGTCCACGCTTTCCCTTGGGACCGCCGCCACTGGCCGAATCCTTTCCGTGTCGATACCAAAGAGCTGCGTTCTCTTTCGTGCCTACTCGCACACATGCTCGTGCGACTTGCTCGTCTCGATTCTCCCGACCTCAAGGTTACGAAAGCCATAATTTCTTTTCAGGAAGCCCGCTTCTTGTCGACGTGACTGTAAATAGAGAGCGGCTGTCGTGTTCTTTGCCTTCTTCACTCAGCCCGACAAGGCCAGATGATGCGTGGTTCGCGATGGACGCCTTGGGTAGGCGGGCCGGCTCTTGACTGACGAATGTTTCTGCCTCCCTTCAAAGTCATCGCGTTCATTATTCATTTCATTTGTATTTGTGCTTTGGATCTTCTGTGTTGCTTTCCACCTGGTGGTGACGACGCCCGTGCACGTCGGTGGCCTCGTACCACCTGGGTGCCACGCGGTTCTTGTGTTTTTTTTATTTATACATCCAAATAATGCAAATCCATAAATCAGGTTCGGGTGAGTTTGAGAAACCCTACAAGACAACCGTTTTAAACACACGACGAGGTTGGGGTTGGGATGATTCTCCATTGGAAAGCCTTCCACGGTCTGTTATGTCTTCCTCTGTTTTTGTGACATGATTGCTTTGTCGTTGTTTGTGTTTGTTCCATCGCAATACTGTTAAGTCAGAGTGCGACGTTGCCGCGATGCAAGCATATTGTTGAATTAAACCAAACACGTGAACAAATTGCCTCCTTTTCCACTCGCACGTGTTAGCAATGTGCATTTGTTTTTCCTCACCCAGTGGACCTCATTGCATTGTAGCTGTCACAGGACCGACTGACAGCAAAGTGCGCTTGCTCAAAGGACCACATTTTGCACATGAAGGTCAATCGTTTTATTTGTTCAGTGTTGGGCAAACCCTTTCATGATGTCATTTGTTCCTTTTGAGCGCAAGCATCAGCACTCATTATTACACCTGATCGGCAGATGCTTAGCTAGATCAAACTGTGATATTTCTAAATTATATTCACCAAGAATGTAAGTCTGTACTTAGGAAATCTAGTTTGAATATACAAAAGAATTTCTTGGAAGGTCAGCTGAATTATCAAAGGCATCCCTCATCTGAGGAGCCATATAGACCAATGCAGTATATCTTTTATCTATATATCGATCTTGAGGAGATCTGAAGGCTGCTTAGACGTCACCAAAGGTTCCAAAGCTAATTCTAGGACATAAATTATTTTTGTGTAATCCAACTGAAATGCTCTCTAATTGGCCAGCGATATCTGATGCATGTATATTGGCACCTATTTGAAAACAAAGCCCCTTTCAATGAATGCTACGTGCGGTTTTATTTTCCATCGACAGTGACGCAGAACTGCTCAATTCATTCGGGCTAAATGTTCACGTCACCAGAAGAGTGAGAGTCAATTTGTTCTGATACGAGTTTAGTCTTTGCAGGCCTAAATTAAATAAGATGGCCAAATGAAAATGTCAACCAAGCATTTGGACTCGTGCAGAGAATCACGTTCGTCACTCCTGTTGGCTGATGTCTGTTGCCATTCCTCTTGTCTGTAATACTGTCTTATATCTATAAAGTTTATGGAAATGCTGTTCTATTTATGGAATAAATACATTTTTAAGAAGTATCAAGTTCTTGTTTTGTTGACCACAACTCTTCCATGATTAACATTTGCGCTAGTTGTTGGCCATAACTGTTCGACGCACCTGTGCAACCCGCCACTGACAACTACAGTAATCCCTCGTTTATCGCGGATAATTGGTTCCAAAAACCACCCGCGATAAGTGAAATCCGTGAAGTACGGTCACCAACAAAAAGTACTGGGCAGGCTAACGAGTTAGCGGAAAGATGCTAATTCGCGATCGTGCTAACACGTGAAAACAGACTTCTAAAGGAATGTAAATGAACATTTGGAGCAACACTACATTGTCCTAAAGGTTAGACACGTTTCCTCAATTTAGAAGTTTTATTTTGACTTTTAAATTGATTTTTAATTTGGAAAAAAAATCCGCGATGTAGTGAGGCCGCGATAAACGAAACGCGAAGTAGCGAGGGATCACTGTACTCAAATTCTCTTCTGGCCCCGCCGGTGTCTACGTCACACGCAGTGCGCTCCGACTCAGATTTGAGCCGCGCATAATAGTGATGTGCATTCCACTTATTTTAAGTGAACTGAATCTTTAGAATCAGGTTTTTTTTTTTATAAATCAAATAATCAAAAATCATGGTCAAAGCTTCACGGAAAGTGAAAAGTGCCACACCCGCCCTCACCCCCACTTTCTGATTGGCTGTTTGATCTGTGACGTCATTCGGACACTATTAGGTACACCGCCATTTTCAGGTTCGTTCGTGAAGATTCACGAGTGAGTGACATAGCGTTGCTGCTATGCGAGCCGACACGTTATGCCGACGTTGATGTTTTAATTTTGTATTTGTTGGATTGTAGTTGATGGTGGTATTATACCGAATGTGTTTGTGTTTGAATAAAAGGTTGGAAAAAAATCCGTTATGCCGACATTTGTTATTTTGGGGGACACCAACTCCTATAACAACGTAAAACACATACATATTGTCATATATAGCAGTTAACCAAATGTCTGATTTTTATCTTTTAATTGGCGAATATAAAAACAAGGAATAAAACACCAGACAAGTTATAACTTAAATGTTTATTAAAATAATAATGATAATAAAAGTAAATTTCAAACCAGCAATCTAATGTTCAATTGCAGTAGATATATTGGATAACAATATTTAGGCGTATATATGCATACACGAAATTTAAAAACTACTTTAAGTGTTATAAAATAAACCCAAAGAGAAGCATAATCTCCCCGTTTTTGCATAACGGCGCATCCCTTCATACAATAAAGTTAGCCGTTAGCTTGGAGAAAACGTGCATAAAAGAAGTGGTGTTTCAGTGAGTGGTTCTTTCTTTCCTTGGCAAATCGTAAATCTACATTCTGGCTTACATAGTTCATGCCAGGAGGGAGACGCAACACGTTCACTTACTGATCCGTTGATGCACGGGAAGGAAGGCAGTTCACCCATGGACTTATTCGCGAGCGGGAAAGTCAGGATTCGTTCCCTCACTGATCCGTTCTCGCGATGAACTGGAAATGCAAATCACTCACTCACTGATTCGTTCACTCACAGATTCGTTCGTTGGTGAACGGGAAATGCAATTCACGACTCGTTCGTGAACGGGAAGTTACGGCGAGGTGGCACCAGCTTTAACGCTCATTACCGACACCTACTGGTTGAAGTCATATGAATTGAAAAAAGAACGAATCACTTTAGGAAGTGATTCGTTCACGCTCGTTCACTGAAATGATTCGTTCTTTTGAACGAATTGTTCACTCACGAGCCAACACTAGCGGATAACATGCAAATTGGTGTTGTGAAAATACAAAGCTGGACATTTTCATGAAATGTATGAAACTTGCTCAGACATGGTTAAAAAAAGTGGACAAAAAGACATTTGGTCACTCTAAAGTAGGTTGTTAATGATGTGATGTCATTCAAACACAAGACCACAGTACAAAGCTTTGCATAGTTCTACATTTTGAAGTAACAGATGAGCCAAGTTGTCCTCTAACACAAGCTAGGGTCTACTAAACGTTTCACTCTTAGCATTCTGGAGTGCAGAGTTACTGTATTCAAAAATATCATAAGAAGCAGAAGGACACATTTCGTTGGAGTGTGTGAGGATTATTTGACAAAAAGTTAATTTGCATTCAACTTTTGGAATAGCTCATGATCAACGGAGACTTTTGAAACAATGTACACAGCATGTGGGCATGTCAATGAAAAATCTTCCTCACTCATCATCAGTAACCGTTTCAATAATTGTGAAGTTGTGCCAGCATTCTGCTTGTTCCTCATCCTCCACATCCCTGACAGGAAGCAAGCCGCCGCGCTGCGACTACAATTAGCCAGACAGCCAATTACATAGAGTCCAAAAAGCACCAAAGGCAGCAGAGCGTAAAGGCCACGGTCTCTTGAGGGATGGCATGGCTACTCCAAAATCTTCATTTTGAGTCTCCCAGTATGGAATATCACTGCACCCGACTACTGGGCCGCTGCCTCCTCGTCGGCCCCGCCCTCTTCTTCCAGTTCCACCAAGGGAGCATGTCGATTGGCCTGAGAGCCCTCGCCGAAAAAGACCTTTCTGATCACGCCCGACTTGGGTGCCCGGATGACGTGCTGTTGAATTGGCGAAGCGGTCACATATTGCACAAGGAACTCAGTCTTGGTGCGTTGAGACATGTCTCACCTCCATCTTCATGGCAATCATGACCATCAGCGGGTCGCCGACATTCACTCTGTCGCCCGCCTTCACCATCACCTAACATTCCAAAACAAAACATATGAGATCTGGTCGAATTCAACTTTCAACAAATACAGTGCGTTATTTTTCAACAGATTATTTTTGTTGTTGTGGGCTGCATAATTTGATCAGAATACCAAGTCAATAAAAAGCAGGCGATTGAACAACGCTGCGCTCATCGGAAGTCACCTTCTCAATAGTTCCAGTCATGGGGGCCACGGCGCCACCCTGAGCGGCGGATCCGCTCGCAGCAGCCAGATACTTTGGAACCGGAACGGACATTTCAACACCGCCCTCCTGCGCGCACAACAACACAAATGTTAGACGTCCGTCATTGGACAACTTGGACCGGTGACAAACACGGGAAGCTATGTATTCCAGATTCCAATGGCTAGCAAGGGTATGAAAGGAATGTGACAAAAAAGATTCCCGCGGCGAACCAAGTCCTTTTAACAGAATTCGTAGCGCTGACCGTGGAGAAGAGATGAACGCTGTTGTCCAGGATGACCAGTTTGGGTCGAGACTTGACGCCATTGACAGAGCAGTGCAGGAAGGAAGCTCCATCTTCTGTCTCCAGCTCCCCCGTCACATGAAACCGCTCCTCGCCCAACTGAACGAGGAAAACACTTGCAATTGCTTCGATTTGAACCTTTTGCTAAGCGGCGGTTGAAAAGCGGCTCACCTGCATGGCGTAGCTCCCGTCTTTGTTGTATGTGACGACCACGATGACCTCTGAAGAGCAAGAAATTGTTGTTTTTCACATGACTGTGGTGACTGCCAACAGTTCCCTCCCGGCGACTTACTCTTGTCTGCCAGCTGCAGCGTCATGCTCCTGGACACGTGCGTGTTCAGCCTCCAGCCGCTACTCGAGCCAAACGGCGAGAAAGGATCTGGCGGCCACAAATGCACGAGCGTTGATTGAGCTATGAAACCGATATGAGGACGACGCGGCTCACCTCCGGAAGTGCCCGCAAAGTCCTCGGTGGCTTTCCGCTCGTGGAGCAGCAGGCCGAGTGCCGCCTGGCAGACGGCGACCCCGGAGGGAGCTTCGGGCGTGGGGAAGAGATCGGCATAGTGCTGCGGGATGAAGCCGGTGCTCACGTTACCCGCCTCAAACTGCGGGTGGCCCGACAGACTCAGTAGAAAGTCGATGTTGGTGCTCAGACCCACGATCTGACGACGGCACAAGAAAATCCACCGTTGGCTTTTCAATTACGTTCAGGGACACCCAAAGCCATTTGTGATGACAACTTGTCGTCGCCCTGTGCAATTAATGTTTTTTGATGATTCCCCAAGTTGGGCAATATGTTGGCACGTGTACGAACGTTCGTGTTGGCATGGCATGTCTTACGTTGTATTGCCTTAAACAGTAGCGCAGCTTCTTTAGGGCGGCACAGCGGTCCTCGCCCCACACTACAAGCTTTGCTATCATGGGATCATAATGAACAGACACCTCGTCTCCTACGAAGCAACAACCACACACGCAAAATATAAAACACAAATGAGCGCATTTTTTACAATATTGCAGGCAACCAGAAATCCCACCTTGTCTGACTCCGGTCTCGATGCGAGTGTGCTGGTCCGGCGGAGGCGCCGAGAGATGTAGCAGAGGCCCCGCCCCCGGGAGGAAGTCATTGTTTGGATCCTCGGCATAGATGCGGGCCTCGAAGGAGTGACCCGTTAGCGTGATGTCATCTTGGAGCAGAGGTAGGCGCTCTCCTGCCGCCACCTACGGGAGACCCAGATGAGATCCGGGCCGCCATCAAGAATTACCCGCGGTCGACTCACCCGCAGTTGCCACTCCACCAAGTCGGTGCCGGTGATCATCTCGGAGACGGGATGCTCCACCTGCAGCCTGGTGTTCATCTCCATGAAGTAGAAGTTGTGCTGGGCGTCCATGATGAACTCCACTGTGCCTGCAAGGCGACGCGGCACACGCGTAAGGCTGCGGCCAGGCCAATGTACGCTGTGCTCATCTAACCTGCGCCGACATAGTTGACGGCCTCAGCCGCTCTCACAGCCGCTTCGCCAAGTTTCCTCCGGACTTCGCCATCAATGCCGGGCTATGCAAGCAAACATTTCATGATGTCAGTTTCTTGTCCAACAAAGCACCGTCCATTGGACATTTGCACGCCTCATGCTTAGCAAAAAGAAAGACAGCATAACAGCGCATTGCTTTGGACGCCAATCTATTATCATGACATGTTTTGACTCGGTCACACGGTCGAGGAATGTAGGAGCTCACTCCTGGCGCTTCCTCAATGATCTTCTGATGTCTCCTCTGGACGCTGCAGTCCCTCTCAAACAGGTAGACGGCGTTCCCGTGCATGTCCCCAAACACCTGAACTTCAACGTGTCTGCACACATGGAAAGTGAAGGCAATCCAAAAGTCTCGCTCACCATTCCAGCAAAGTTTGATTGTTCCTTACCTGGGATCCTCCACAAACTTCTCAATCAGCATGACATCGTCGTTGAATGATTTAGTGGCTTCTCGTCTCGCAGATTGAAGCTGTTCCAAGAACTCCGAGTCGGAGCGTGCGATGCGCATCCCCTGAGCACATTATTACTTTCAATTTGAGGAAGTCATGATCCAGCTGCTCCCCGAACTTGTGGCCTCACCTTTCCACCTCCTCCACGGACCGCCTTGATCATCACGGGGTAGCCGATCTTTTCGGCCTCTGCTCGCAGTCTCTCATCTGACTGGTCATCGCCATGGTAACCTCCGATAATCGGCACCCCGGCAGCCGACATGATGTGTTTGGATGTGCTAAAAGCGAAAGAAAAGTAAGGTATGACTATCGGCCTGCGTTTATTAACTGTATTGCGAGTGAAATTTTTTTATTCTGAACCTTTTAATGCCCATGTCTCGTATGGCAGAGGATGGCGGTCCAATGAAGATGATTCCATTCTCTTTACAGGCCTCTGCAAACTCCGTATTCTCAGACAGAAAGCCATAACCAGGGTGGACTGCCTACATAAAAGCAACAGGACCACACAAATCCTTTCAAACAGGCATCGCTAACGTGACAATGGCTCCCAAGCAGCAACAACAAGCACAACAATAAACACCTCGTTCACGGAACACCAACCGTGTGAATCACAAGTGAACATTCAAAACTACTGCTGCAATTGAATGTCCACCGAGAACACAACCACTCACATGTGACCCAGACGTTTTGGCCACTTCTAAAACCTTCCCCATGTTGAGATAACTCTGCTGGGGAGCAGGCGGCCCGATGTGGTAGGCTTCATCTGCCTAGAAAAGCAGAAGGAATGCTGTTTATGTTTGGGAACTTTGGAACAGATATTTCCAAAGCATATGGAACCATCTCACCATGGCGACATGCATGGAGTGTCTGTCAGCGTCGCTGTAGACAGCCACCGACCGGACACCCATCTTCTTTGCTGTGCGCATTACTCGACAGGCGATCTCCCCTCGATTGGCGATCAGCACCTTCTCGATCCTTCTCACCCCTACCAACGACATTATGCAATATTTTAGTAGATGTTTGCGCAAATAAAAAATGGGGGGGGGGAAATGGTATATGTGCTCATAAACTGGACTGTCTATATCTTCAACAGCAATGAGCATTTCTCACCTCCGGATATTAATCTCACTCCTCTTTTGGTCCATAACAATTTTCTGGAAAGAGAGTTTGCACATAATTAACTGAATGGTACAACCAGCGTAGTACTGTAAACATCCTTGGCAGCGCTAGCTAGCTCATTTAACCTTGCTCAAATATGAACATCGCAGAGCCATGTACGAGTACAAACTTCTCTCGACAATACGATAAAATGAGTGACAGTGTGCACGGCAATTAAAGCAACAGCGTGTAATTTGTAGTCTTCGCTTTTTCGCCCCATTAGCTTGGTTAGCATTTACAAAAGTGATTGGTAGCAAGCTAATGATAAAGAAAGGCAGAGCGACCGGGTAACACGACTGCATTATTTTTTCCAGACAGCGGCGTGTAGCTTGTTTGTTGACTCACTGAGTGAATACTCTTAAACCGTGGAGAGTTGGGAAACTTAGAATGACTGCAGCCATTGCGGTCAAGTTTGGACGACTGGCTGCAAGCTAGCTACTAGCTAGCTAGCTCTCTCACTGATGTGGAAAAGGCGAAGCGAAAATAGCCAAAAGTGTCAAATTACATGCTGTCCGCAAGTGAAATAACCATCTAAATAATGGACGAAAGCTAAAAAGCGTAACAGGGTCACATAAGACTCCTAAAAATTGAACAAAATTAAGGAACACATCTGTATTCTATTTTTGAGCTTTATAGGGATTCGTAGTGTCGTTGACCAATGAGTCAAGCTGATTCGGAGGCGGGGAGGATGCTGTAATTACGACAAAGCACCAGCAGGTAGAACCATTTCAAAACATTTGGTACGGTTTCCTTCAAAATTATTTATTAAAATGTCTTGCTTCATTGAATATTTACTTCAAAAATACATAAACATTCTTAAATTTTGTTGTAAATATTAAAGTAAACGTGATAGGAAAACAAAAATCTTCCATATATAAACATGATTCAGTTTATAGAAAGCATTTGTATGAGCCATTTTTGTCCTTTTGTATTTTTGGATTGTTGTAATTTACCCTCATGCCACTAGAGGGACTCTTGTGCATTATCATGCATTGTACTATGAAGCTATAAAACCCGCAGTGAATTTGAGCACCGGCGGGGTTGAGAGGAAGCAAAGAGTTTTCAATTGTGTCAATGCCTTGCACGTCTTTTCTTTACCTACCAACAAGAATCTGCGCATGCTTCCTGCGTCAAGTGCAAAGGCACACGTCCTAACTCCGTTCATCAGCCCTGGGAAGCTACTATTTTGGGTTTAGTCACTTCAGGATCAATAATTTTATTAATTATAATGAAAGAGTCGAAGAGAATGAAAGAATTGTATTTCTTTATTTAATACATAAAAATAATACAGAATTATTTATTAACAACAAATATTTGACATACATATTTTGACCTTTTTTTATGACCCATTTCAAATAATAAATGACAGTTTCAGGAAGAGCTCAAAGGCTTTCGTAGTCTCGAGTACGATTTTCTCTCATCATTAAGAAAATCACGAGAATAATCAACAAAAGGCCAACTGCTACAGCCCAAAGGATGACAGGGATGGTCCTCTTGTTATAATCAGCCAAACACTCATTCACTGAAAAATGCGAATCAGATCAAAATGATTAAAAATGGGAAAAAAACAGGACTGTAACTGAAGCGAATAGAAGTGCATTCACCTTGTCCATATTGTCCGCTGGGCACACCAAATGCCTGCATATGGAGAGGTACCAGCTTAATACTCATTTCTGAAGATATCAGAAGCACGGTTGGAGATTTGCACCAAAAGCTTTGGCCGTTGGGTTCCGCAAAGAGCTTGTCACGTGACACCAAACCCGAGTACGTCTTATCTGAAAAGGGGACAGATAGCAATCAATGAAACTCAGTCCACATTCTCAGAAACGGTGTCCTTTCTTTTTGCTCTTACTCGCACATCCTAAACAGACGGGCTGAGGAGACACCGAAGCAGTCAGCTTGCTGACGTAGACTTGATTCTTTTCCTGGAGAGAGAAGGCAAATAGTAATTCAGAGTGTTGCTTGGCTGCACATATCTGCGCCGTTGTACCTTTCTGAAGGCGAACTGCAGGCTGGCGGCATTATCGGGTAGCGAGAGAGACAAGACTGCCGACTCCCTGTGACAGGAACCCCTAACTGTGACCTTAAGGGGGTCCAAGTTGTAAAACCAGCTCTTCTAAATATGGACAAATGAGAACATCTTGTCACTCCTACTGTCCATTTTGAGCCATTGCAGATGAAGCGACGTGTGGAAGAGGCAACACACAAACAATAAGGAGAGAAAGGAACTCATTTGGGTGTGGTGGCTCTATTGGTCTTATCTGAAAGCAATACGCAGTTACTCAAGAGTCAGGCAGAAAACACACACTTTTGTCAATTCGAGGCAGTCCGAGTATGTGTGTGAGTGACCTTCTTTATGATGATGATAAACTGTGCTCCCAGGGTAGCTTTGATGCATGGTTCCCCCTCGGGGTTGGCCAGAGTGTAGGTTCCTGCCGAAAACAAAAAGGCAATGACAAGATTTCAAACTTGGTCCAGCCTTGAGCAAAAAAGTGAACATGGTCATGACAGTCCGCACGGCCAACTGTAAACAAAGTCATGTTGCGTTTGTGTGTACCTGGTACAGGGAGAGCCTCAGTAGGGTGTAGGACTGGCCGGTCGACGCGAGCCCCAAAACTTGACGCAGCCAAAATAGATGTATCATTTCCAACCAAGTGGACACCTACGCGGGAATCCCATCATTTACACGTTAAAAAGAAGTCGCAGCTGACATTACGAGCCAGCGTCAAGTTTTCACTGCAAATGTAAGAGGAAAGCACAATAACGTTTATTCCTAAAACACACCTTCATTTCGGGTAAAGCGTGACGCTTACTAATTTGAGGAAAATGTCGGCAAACATACCTGGAATTAAAACAGCCAAGAAAAGTAAAGGCCATCCGCTTGTAGCACCTTCTTGCATTATCAAACAAATGCAAAAGAATGACTTGCTCAGCGATGCTTCCTCTGTGGTGAGACCATGTCAATGTAAAGGCTTTTTTTTTTTTTTTATCTACCACAAGGCCTCTCTTGGAGAGGAAGTGAAGCGTCACAGAGGGCTTTGCACATTTTGCGTAAAAAGCTCTTATTCCTTTTTTGGGGCCTCATGTCATGTTTGGACTGACACAAACGTTTGATCTCTGCTGCAGATGACGAGTCTTGCAGCAGGATATAAACAGCATTATTAGAAGAATATCTTCGAGCAAAAACTGAGTCAGAGGCTCAGATCTGGTTCCTGGTTGATTTGGTGAATACCGAGATACCGTCTCCGGTCTGGAGTTAATAAATGTCTTGTTGAGCTTCCCAAATTGTGAGCAACAAATGGACAAAAATTGGAGAGGTTCAGTGAACCGGATGAATCAAAGTGGTGGAGGGTAAAGGTCGTCAGGGACAAAGTACCAGATAAACACACAAAATGCACACATACGAAAGACCAACGGCCCTCAAACACAAACTCTGAAGTAATTGTTTCCTCTCCATAGTTCATACTTTTAGCAACTATGAATTAATGAGCTAGAGTGTGTGTGTTGGTGAATTATACACACATGTGCACACACACACATTCGCTGGTCTAAAGTCAGCAACGAACGTTTGCGGTGTCTCGTACGCCGTCCGTCTCTCTGACTTTGACTGAACAGGTCAAACAAACAAGCAAACATTGACTCTTGTAGCCTGTGTGTGTATGTGTGTGTGTGTGTGTGTGTGTGTGTGTGTGAGCACTTTGTGTATTCTGTCTGCCCTCCTGTCCTGTGAGTTGATGGGTGAGTCATCATCCTTCTCACAGCAACATTTTCAGGAAAACTTGATTCAGTCGTCCACTCCAGGGTGAAGAGTCCAATCGTATCGGCACCCCGTGTGAACCTCCTGTAAGGGCAGCACATTACTCGATCGCTCCACTTTTTTTAAGCTTGTGTCTTATTGATCTGATTTGATCTTCTGCATTTCAAGCCTAGGCCGAATTGTTGGCTTTTGTCTCCCGTTTGCCTCAGAGTGGAGAAGTACCAAGTGAGCACAATGATGAAGAGTGGGGTGGCTCTGACTACATTGCTTCTGGTGGGCTTTGTTTGCGGCCAGGTATGAACATGCGAGAGTTAAACTATTTTTGCTGAGTTTTGAAGTGCCGGATGTTTTTGACTGTCACCGCTCTGCTCTTGAAGGACGTGCAGCCTGACGCTCAGATCTTCTGCGATGACCCGTCTGTTGAGGCGGCCGTCACCAGCGCTTTACACACTTTCAACGACAGGTTGACCGCCAGCTACAAGTTGGCGCTGTATCAGATTTTAACGGCCACCAAGGTAAAGACGCTTTATGATCCAAATACATGTGTACCTGAAGAAGTTAATATATTGATAAGGTGAGCCATGATAACATTCAGTACACCACTGCAACTTATCTACGGTTTGCAGTTGCTTCGCTCTCATAAGGAACTTTGTAGTGGTTCCGCTTTTATTTAAAGAGCCTCAGAGTGTGATCATTGAGCAAAAAGCAGCTTCTTTTTTTTTTGTCTTTTGATCACCAAAATAAATCATGACTGCTTCAAAATAAATTTCCATTTGTCCCCCCCAACTGTGCATGTTTTTGCAGTCAGAGCACGGCTCGGATTCTTTGTACTCGCTGCAGTTTTCCAGCAGGACGAGCGACTGTCTGGCGGGAAGTCCCAAACCGTACACAGAATGCAACTATCACCCTTTTGGGCGTCAAGTAATGACATTTCGTCGGTGTTTCGCTCTTTGTAGGCTTACTTCAATCGAGGACTCATAACTGTGCATGGCGAAGTCTGTCTCGTGTGTATTTAGCGCCGCTCGCCCCGTTATGCGCATCTCGCATTTGTTTCCTCTAGGAGCCGCTCCCATGCAACGCCACAGTCCTGGTGACGGAGACGGAAAAGCACACCGAACAGGTGCACTGTCTGCATGGTGAGTCATTCGTCATTGCGTGTGTTTGAATAGTGAAATGAGACTGAAAGAAAGGGAGCACAATTAGGGAGTCGAGCGGCACTTATAAAGAGTTATGTCACAATAAACTCATAAGGATCACGTGTGCACCGGGGTTAGTCATGGACGTTCGCAAGCTGAGTCCAACGCCCCTGTGATGTCATTCTCAGTCGACACCAAGTGGTAACACAAGGCAAAATGGCCGCCCTCTGAGTCCAACGGCACTGTGATGTCATTCTCAGTCGACAGCAAGTGGTAGCACAAGGCAAAATGGCCGCCCTCTGAAACGGACAAAAACGTACTAGATGTGCCAAAATTCTTCTCCGTGCGCATTTTGTGCACGAAGCAGAAACTACCACTGAACGTTTGTAGCATTTTTAGGTGATTCTTTGAAAAAAAGCGATTGCACGAGCAAATCTTGTGGTCACTCTCAAAGGCTGAATGATTAACTACAAATGATGAGTGTTTGCCATAGTAATCAATAACATCCATTACAAGAAGGAACACAAACATTTGCATTGTCAAAAGAATTTGTCAGTGAGAGAAACGGATGACCTCGCTTGACTTTTGTGAAAATTAAAAAATAAAAAGGTAACAAAAATCATTTTGCCTATCGATGACCGTCACTCTAAGAATGGTGGCCAAGCCTCTCAAACATCTTTTTGTCTTCTTGCCACGGTTTTCCAGATGACCATATTGTGCCCGAAAGTGCGTCCTGTCTGGGTTGCCCGATGGAAATTGGCGAGAACTCGGAGGACATTAAGGTTCCTCTGTCAGTTTCCATCTCCAAGTTCAACTCCGTCTCCAACTCCACACACCTGTTCAGTCTTCACAGCGTCGGACAAGCAACCAGACAGGTGACGTCTGTTTGCGCCCATTTGGTGGGACAGAGCAAGAAAGTATTTCAATGTTTTTCTCCAAACAGGTGGTGGCAGGTTTCCGATTCAAACTGGAATTTGACGTGAGGAGGACCACCTGCGCCAAAGTCGAACACAGCGAACTCAGCGACTTGTGCGTGCACGATGACGAGACGATGGTAAACGCGAGTGCACGCCATGTTTGTCCTTGTTGCGTGTGACACTGGCTTCCTCACAAGCTCTCTCTGCTTGCAGGAAGTCTTTAACTGCCGTTCCACGGTGGATGTGGCACCGTGGAGACATGTGGCCCCTCAGGCCAATATTGAATGCCAAGAAGGTCCTCTCCCACCTCGGGTAGGCCTCCAGTCGCTAGTGATGTGCAAAAATATTTTGGGAGTGGTCTTAATTGGTCGCAATTCACTTTTGTGTGGATTCAGGCCATGGGCCGACGCCTGCCCCCCGGCTGGACTCCCTTTAGGGACGCTATGCTAGAAGAGCCCGCCATCGCTGCAGACAAAAAAGAATCATCGGAGGAGGACGGGACCGACGCGTCTCCGACCGCTGCGACGGCTGAAGGTCCAAACAACGACCCCTTCCACTGCCCATCCAAGCCGTGGAAGACGTTCCTCCCCATCCGTCCTGTCGCTCCCAACCCGGATGGTACGTCTCCAGCTCCCACAATCAGGCCTCTTCGTGACGAAGACCTTCTGGGGTGAACGCCTCATTAAATCATAATTTCCTTTTTCCTGCTTTTGGACAATTCTGAAGAAATATTCCGATGCCACAAAGAGCAGAGGAAACGTAGAATCAGGAGATGTTTTGATTTCAATTTAACATGAGAGTATCAGGCTATTGCATACATTTAAATGATAAACATTTTATACAACACAAGTGAATACAGCACATGTTAGAATCGTGGCATAAAGATGTTAAGATTACCAAGTTGGCCAATATAGAGAAATTAAAAGTCGTACGACCTTGCTTTCTTCTGTTTGTGTTTCTAATGGAATAGAAATTGATTTCAGTTATTTTTTCTGAAAGTGCTGACACGGCAGAATAACTATCCATTGGAAATATTTTATTCCAAGGCCTCTGTTGTGCTGACACTTTGTGCAAAAACACACACAGTCTGGTGAATGTTTAACAAATGTATATTTGTACATCTTCACAGAACACTCAAATGGATGGTCAATCATTCCATCCAGGAACACTTCTTTTTACCCTGTGACCAGGCAGCCACACAAAAACACGACAATACAATTCAGCGTCGAAACATGTTAACGTGAAAATGAACCTGTCAAGGAAGCAAACTTAAGGCAGTCGTTTAGAAATACGTGTGAGTGCTTTGCAAAGAGGACACACTTTAGCTTCACCCAATCATGCAGATAGGCTGTGAGAAAAAAAAATACATTGGACATTCATAGTAGAGGCTAAGGTTTTGTCAGCATGTCATGTACAATAAGCACTGCATATAAAAACAAGGCTGATGACCATATGATCAATGCATCTGCATTTCCTTTGAGGCATTTCAACAGGAGCAAGCAGAGTTATGTAAGTCGCAGGTGTTTCACATCCTCGAAAGCCACTCACTCACTTCATTTGAAAGGCTCAACTACATTAAAAGTTACATTCGCAACCATAGCAGGTGGACAGTCACAATCAAAACATTACGACGATTTATTTTCCCTTTCACATTAGTGTGTTGTGCATCTGTATTGCATTGGGTGTTCTTCAGTACTTGTTGACGAGATCCGACCCATTCAGTCAATTTGATACTCAGACTTTGACGAGGGATAAATCAGATAACAGGAAAGGAAAAAGTTATCTATCAAAAGGTTGTTTTTTTTCTTCATTTTCAACAAGCATACTCTGCAAGAAAACGTCATTTTGAGGCTTATGTTGAAAAATGAAAAGTGAAATGTATCATCTACTTGACAAACTCCCCACAAGAAAATGCCTTGAAAGACATTGAGTTGGCGTGCCAAGACAAAGTGGGACCTGCCCAATAAGTTCTGCAACCCGCGCAGATGTATCACCACTTGGGACAGGTAAGGACATTCAAACGCTCTCAGTTTGACATTCACAAAAAAAGCTGGATTGGAACTTTTGCATGTACAAGCACACAGCTTAATGCTTCAAGGTTTAATGTGCAAAAAAAAATGTCATTTGCTTAACTGCATGATGAACTTTGACTGACCTACAAAACAAATAAGAAAATAAAAACTGCATCTGAGCACATGATAAATAGTGAGCGCACGTGTGGTTTGTTGTCACAACTCAAAACATTACAACTGTTAATGCTGCGACCGAACTTCACATCTTTGCCTCGCATCACATCGCAACAGAACAACGCTGACTTCCTCAATACAATCAAACTGTAAGATGGCAAATGTCAGGCAAATCCGCCAAGTTCAACAAGATGGAGTTCTCATACAGTTTTCGGCTTTAGCGTGCGATATTGTGGAGTGATGTTTTGACCTTCTGGACACCTGCTAACGCCAAACTTGTAAACTGGCCACAGAGTCCGTTTTGCATCACAACACAAACAGTCAACACCTTTCCATTCCAATCAGTGCACTAATGACAGCCACAAAAAGACACGGCGGGCAGGCCATCTGCTCTGCTCAAATGTCGAAAAATATTTTCAACTGTAATAATCATAAAAAAACAATACTCTGTAACCTGCCCCCAAATCCACAAATATGGCGACCGCATTGCTTACGTTGAGATGCTGAGGACAGATCATCATCATGCCAGCAAATTGAAAGGAAAGTGACTCAAACTCGTTTGGTACATACCTTTCCAAAGTAGTCATCAATCAGTCTCAAGGTGCACCACCACCACCGGGTGGGTTGGAGGATGGGGGGGACAAACAACACACCTTGGAGGCTCAAGGAAGGTTTGGCAAAGGTGCCGCTTTACAGGTGCAGTTTCACCACAAAAATGGTGGAAGACTAAAGGCGAAGTGACAACAGGTCCTTAAAGCAATCATTTAGTTGCTTTATTGTCTGTCTTCTTCTTGGCACTGGCAAGGAAATGTTTTCCACGAAAACGGTTTGAGGGCGGGGCCGGCCACGGAGCAACGCTAATCAAGCAGCAAGACACACCCGGTGGCTACATTGGTAGCTGGATGAAGACGATGGTTTTGAAGTCCTTTCACCATTTGGGAGTTCTCCTCAGCATTAAGTGCAATGGCCGTTGGTTTTCCAGTGTCATTCTACAAAAAAATAGTGCATTTCTCCCAGGAGGCGTGACTCCAAACAAAGGCATCGATCGATCGCTGCCACCTCAACAGAGACGAGGTGGGAATAAATAACGTTGTTTGTTTGCAGCTTAGTTGAGTGCATGCTGTCGAATGGTGTGGAAAATCCAGTCCATCTTGGTGGTCCAGCCGCCATGGTGAGCGTCATTCATCTGTTTCATAAAATAGTCCAACGCCTCCTGCAAAAGGGCACAACCAAAGACTGCATCACCAGGAAATCGTGCCCAAATTGGGTTTCAGGTTCTTAAGAAACTAACTGGAAAATAACATGCACGTTCTCCGTTAATGATACCTGCTCTGTTTTTTCCAGGGCCAAGGTCTTCCGAATGTAGGCGATGTCATCAAACGACTGCAACTCGGGCATGCCGGAGCCCAGCATCATGGAGAAGAGGTTGATGAAGAGGTTGGCATGCTGTCGGATGGCCAGGTAGGCTTTATAACACATCTCCTGGAACCTGGAGGGCAGAAAAGAAACCAAACACGGAGGTGCGTGTACTCCTTGAAAAGACATTAAAGGCAACATGAGGATATGAAACTCCCGAAAGCGGCTCAACGCTTGCTGATAGCAGCTGCAATGCATCATACCTCTCAAACTCTTTGGTCTTGGCACACTCCTGGGAGCCTTTACTGATGACGATGAGGAAGTCTTGCGTCAACACGAAGGGCACTCGCTCTCGCTTGTAGCCAAACTTCTTTTTCTTATGATCCAGGAAATGTCCAAAATCGATATGAAATAACTGCGGCACAGCACAAAGCATCGAGGAAAAAGTCGTTGCTCACGTTCTCTTGCCAGCTTTCATCCTCTGATGTAATCTTTTCAACGGTGTGCTCCCCTCGCTGAATTCTCAGATTTTGCTCACTAAAAAGCGTTCTTAAAACACACGCCATACCACAAGACCAATACCAAGGGATTTCTTTTCTCACTTGCATGCCGACCTATTCATAAAAATGCCACCTGGTGGCGACAAAACTTGCTCCAATCTTATGGCTTATTGGTCTTCAGGTTGGCAAGCCACAAGAGGGCGCCAAAACTCCGCCTGATTCAAAACGAAGCCAATTTTCGTTTTGGCAGCGTTTTGTGGCATCTTGATGCCACGGAACTGTGTTGAATTGACGTATTTATCTGTATTTCCACGATGACACAAATGTGTGCGTTGATGTGGTTACCTGCCCATCATCTTTGACCATAATGTTGCTGTTGTGCCGGTCTCCAATTCCAAGAATAAACGTAGCTACACAGTAGCCAGCACAGGACCTGGTAAAAAGGTCCACGGCCATATCATACCTGCAAGTCAAAAGCAGGAAGCGATGGTCCCAAGTGAATGAAACTGGCCCCAAAAGATGTTGAAGAATGGCAGACTTACATCTCGCCCTTGTTTTTGTCTCTGAGCCACTGGTGCAGTGTGTTGGAGTTGAACTGCAAAGCCCCTTTCAAGCCACCTTTGCACTGGATCTGCATGATGGTGTGCGAGCTGCGAACCACCTCGATGAGTCCTACGCAGTCTCCCAACGACAGGCAGCCGTAGGGCAGCATGCTGAGGGGGAAAAAAAACGCAAGTGACCAGCTTCGCACGACCAGCTGGGAAGGAAGCCACGGTAAATTGCGGTGGAGTGAGCTCGTACCGTAGGTCTAGTCCCTGGTTCTGCCAAATGTTCTCCATGATTTTGATAATCTGCAAAGTCAGCATATCTTGGCGCAGGTCTAGGGCACAAAAAGGACAAGGGAGACCAATGAGGCCATTCCGCATGTGGACGACTGTGACGAGAGTGGCTTTACCGTCTCCGTTTTTGAAGATGATCTCATTGTTTTGAAAGAGGAGCTCGGACATGATGTCTGGATTTTCCCAGTTGAGCCACAGCGGCCTTTTTGCCGATGACATGATCCTGCATTCCTCCAACCTGCGCATTACCGAACTTGCGTTTTTCCCACAGCCTTCCCTTCAGGCACGTTCGCACGGAAGTGTCAGGCCTAACCTCAGGTTGCCCAATTGGTGGGCGGGGTTAAGAGGAGAGGTGAAATTCTGTAGCGCATCCATGTAGTCGGGTCTTTTCATCTGGTCAACCAGGAAGCGCATCTGAACCTTCACACGCACGCAGAACAACAAAAGCACGTCAACATGTGTGGCCCGTCGAGGGGAAAGACGCCGAACAAGGGCGGCACCTTCTGCGTCTCATCCTTCTTCTCCTGTTTGAGGATATCGGTGAGATTGATGAGCTTCTCCATGGCCTCCACCTGCCTGCTTAGGTGTTTGAGGTACATGCCGCAGGCCCGGCAGTACGCCTCCAACAGCAGCCCGAACCTTTGGCTCACCGTTTTGTTGTGCATTTCAGCCCTTGGAGAAGGAAGCGAGGCGAGACCGCCGGTTACACATCATCAATTTGAGCAAACTGATGTGGAAAGGCAAGGAACTGACTTGAGATGCCAAAAGAAGAAATGTCCTATTCTCTGATTAGTTAGCGCCTTTTTGAGCAGAAAACGAGCCAGAGGATTGTCGAGGTACTGCTCGTATTTTATAACCTGCAACAGGGCAGACATGAATGGATCATTATTGACAAGGAGCTTTTTAAGGGCATATGGGAAAGATCATTTCGGTAGTTATGTTTAATTGGCATTCGGATCATGTGAAAGGAAAAAAAAGGGGTCCCTGGAAACCGGTGAGAGACAGCCAAGGCGCACTTACCTGCACAAGCTGGATGAGGTACTGTGAGAGTTTGTCATCAGTCAGGTACTTGTCAAGGCAGCGCACAGCAAAGTGTCGAACCATGGGGTCCGGGTAGTTGCAGTCCAATAATTCCATGGCTTGCTCGGGACGGATGGACGGCCACTCCTTCAACAGGCAGTACATCTGGCAACACAAATACCAGAAGATGGACACCGCACATCGAGAAGCCCCTCGTAGAAAATCCTGAAGGACAATCGCAGTACCTGAGCGACTTCATCTCTGGAGTTCCATTTGACGGCGAGAAGGATCTTTGGCAGGATCTCAGGGAAATTCATGCAGTAGTGTCTGGTGGTAAAAGGAAGGCCATTTGATTGACTCCATCCTAGCTGGGTGCTCATGATTTGGTCAGCTTGCTTACCTGTGCCTCCACAGGAAGTCTTTCTCCTGTTCTGTAATTTCTGAGAGCGGGTCTCTGTTACTGAGCTGTCTCAGCTGATCCATGTCACTCTCAGTCAGGGCGTGATCTCTCGCCAGACGGTTGCTCTGGAAGGCAAATTACACTCGGCGTTATGACGCCATTTATTATGCATGGATATCTTTCCTCAACTTCTCAGCGGAGGAATCCGAGGGCACAAAGCAAGATGTGTTTCCGGTCCGCTTCCTGGAGGGCATTTGGCCAAGCCCTTGCATTAGGAGCTGTTGGGAAAGCTTCTCAAGGAACTCGAGTTACAGATAAAAGGTATCATCCAATACGCCACCTTAGGCCTTTATCATAAATAAATCAACTTCACTGAGTATCTGATGGACCTGTATCGAGGATAGCTGACGTACGCACCTGCCTCCGTGACAAGATGATGCCGTGAAGCGATCGTCCGTTAAAATACATGAGCGACGCCAGGATTGAGTCTCAGTTTTGTGACGCGACGGATTATGTTGCAACGCAACCTTAATTATTGACTATGAAATCTCGTTACGTAACAGTCATGACAGCAGGTGACCTTTAGGCAAGGAGTAGTCGATACCTGTCCAGACAGGTTGTAGTTGAAGCCAAGCTCTCTCGAGATGGTCCAGTTAGCGTGGTCCTCCACAGCGTTCATGTCGGGATATTTGACGGGACTGCTGAAGTGGTCAAATTCCAGCTCCAGACACGGCGTTTCCTGCACAACAGAGTCACACTCTCAAGATCCGATTCAAATGAATGCAATTCATTCCTTCTTGTGTAATGTGGTACTGAAGTGGACCTTGTTGGGGTTGGAGCCCGTGACCCCAATGGCATTGAGAAGATCTTCCAGACCATGGGGAACCGGCCAGAGGTTGAGCGCCATCTTGTTGGCCACGAGCGTGTGCGTGTAGTCAAACAAGTTGATGTTGCCCCAAGCCAGCGGACAGTGCTCCTTCAAGAAAAAGAATCCAGTCAGCCAAAGTATAAGAGAAGGCGGGCATCAGCGTGAATCCAGGATGTTCCCGACACAAAGCCTTTTTTGAAAAAGAAACCAATTCGATGGCCCCCGGCAGGATCCACGTTGCGTTTTAATTTCATGTCGAAGCATCATCAAGCAAGCTTGCTTTTTCGCCACCTTTACTGAAACCAAAGAAAGGTTTAACGATAACGCCGCGACCTACAAAGCGAGTCTTCGCTGAGGGTCAGTGAAGGGCGCGGGCGATAAACGAGCGGACACCATTTCATGTTGGCAGTCGCTCAAATTGTGTCTATTTAAAGTAAACGCTTGAACAAAAGGCCGCTGTGTGGAGAAGGTGTTTATCTTTAATTCAGGCGCTGTGTGAAAGAACATCCGCAAACGTGGCAGGGAAAGGACCAAGGCCCGCTCAGTCGGTGTCTCTTTACACTATCAATGTCCACGCTACCTCTTTTGCTCCCTTCCTGCCTTTGACGGAGCAAATGGAAAGGCAAAGTCTGGCGGCTCGCGGGACGTCCGGGATGTACATGTCGTAGGTCAGCCACTCGTTCCACCTAGAGACGCAGAAGAGACCAACGTTGGTGAAACGCCACAATGGTGGACACGAGCAAGGAGTGCCTCGAACGGTGCTGCAATGAAACTGGGCAGCGCTCTGGTGAAAAGGAAAATGTCACCTGGGGTTAGAGCAGGGCACTCTCTGCGTGTTGACATTGTCGCACATCTGTTCTCCTCCATGGTAAATGCCCGTCCTCACATAAATCTGAAAGAATAGACGACGGAGAAGATCAAATAATAACCATCGCTGACACACTTTCTCAACGACACGTCAATTAGCAAGCAAAAATCACCTGACAACGACTCATCCGCTAAAAAGCAGCTATTCCCACCTTGTCGATGTCTCTTATGTTGACGTTAACATAGGTGGCGCAGAGGATCCGTATTCGCAGCGTTCCGTTGATGGTCCACAGCGACTTGGCGGCCGCCTCTCCGTTCATATACGATGACGCCGTGGAGATGCGGCGGGAGTACGACGGTAGGACAAAGTTGTCGCTAGGCAATTGGGTGTAGAGGCTGTCCTTGGCCATTAGCATCAAGTTGGGCATCCTGCTCAGCATGATGCAACTACGAATGTACTGGCGGCAGAGGGACAGGGAGATAAGATGGGAGGGGGATGTCAATTCCACGGATGCTAGCGTTTAAAGTCGATTCAACACTGAAAATAGTTTGATTTTCAAAAGCGCAACATTTAAGGCCATGCCGCTTAGAAAAACTACCTGTAATGCCTAAGACGTTATCGGATGCTGACATGTCACTTCACTAACCTTGTATTGGCTGATTGGGTACTTTTCCAGCAGGTACTCGTCACAGCCACAAACTTTGAGGATGTATTTGCCCTGGTACTCCTGAACACACATTTTCAGTTGCTCGGGGGAGAGCAGCATGCTGCGCGTCTTCTTGCGAATGGCCTCTGCAATCACCTAGAATCAACAAAAGATTTGAAAGGAAAAAAAAAGCGGTTTAGCTGTCATTTGTCTTCCTCAGATGGAATAAACAAGCTGAGAGGTATTTTGGTATGTGTGTTGAGATCTTGAGTGACCTGTTCAGGCACACAGTCGTGGTTGATCTTCAATGTATACTTTTGTTTGTCGTTATTTGGAGAAACAATCACCCAAATGACAACAATAATTTGACCTGAGACAGACAAAGAGACAAACAGGTCAACACTGAGGTCAGAACATGATCAATCAATCAATCAAGCAGAGAGGAATTAATTGACAATTACTTTCATTATTGAGTCATTGTGTACGGCCATTGTTGAACTTCTGAACCGATTTCAGCCTGTCAACAGTAATTTTTATTTATTTATTTATTTTTTAGATGTGATGCAACCTTTTGCCAATGAAATGCGCTAAGATGTTGGTTGGTCACATACATCAATCAGCAATGTTGACAAAACTGATTTATTTTGATTTTATTTGACTTATCGTCTGGAATGATAGTCAAATGCAAACCTTTGTCCAATTTGCTGTAAATGTGTTTTGGGAGTTCCTGCGTGGATTCCACGTTGGGCGGATAAACGTAGAGGGCTCTGCTATGGGGTCCGCTGGCATCTCTCAGTTCAACAGAGTCTTTACACACATTCAGGATGTTTCTCCTGAAGTCCTGAACTTCGGGGTCCTTCACCAGGTCAAATTCACACACTGGCATACCGATGGCAAAACCTGGCAAAATAAAAAAAAATCTGCATTTTGACCATCACAGTTTGCTAGCCTTCAGTCTATCCACCTCTATTGCGACTCACCTATCTCTCTGTTCAGGATCTTTTCCTCTCGGTTGCCAACCGGTTCGATGACCTTGAGGAAAGGCTGAAAAAGTCTGAGGTCGCACAGCCGCCGTGTCTCGTCGAAGAACTCTTCCCGCTCAGCTTCCTACAGACACGAAAATGCAGTCTGCATTTCTCGTGCATGACAATAATGAGGACAACTTTAGGACAAACAAGTCCTGGAACGTCTCGGACACGAAAGCAAGGCTTACGAAAATTAATCTTTGGACGTTCTATAATGAATAAAAGTATGCTTACCTGAGTAACACTGACAAAGATGTAAGAGGTCTCCTCCTGCAAGAGGTGATGGAGGGGATACTTTCTGGCTTCTTTAAACAGTTCATGTTTGATGGTGATGAGAGTTGCCTCACGGAGGCACTCCAGGGTCAGAATCATTCCATTGGGCAGCAGGCAATCCACCAAGATCCTGCAGATAGAACACCCATTTCTTAGCAGCTGCTTGTCTAGCCACTTGCATTTGTGGCTAAACTGAATTCAGCATCCTTTACCTGGGAGGCATCAGGTGGATGCCCCATAATTCCCCCGAGGACGGCCTGGGAGGCATCTTGCTCTGTCTCCCAGCTCAGCCGCACAAAACAGCTGCGAGCACAACAAGAGCGTTCAACAAAGACTAAAACAACTGCTGAGCACGAGCAAACTTTACAAAAACAACATTTTGTGCAACACATTGGATGAGATTACCTTCGGCCTATTGGTGGGAAACACTAGTACACCACTTCATTATTACTGTGTAAAGTGAGCTTCAAAATAAACAAGAGTAAAGAACACAATGCGCATTGAGCGAATCTGTGAGCTGTGACCATGATCAGGATGCAGCGAAGCACTTTGGGGCCAAAAAAGGAAGCTTCCTCACAACACAGGATGTGGGGAGTGGGGGAACATTGGCCTCCACACAAACGTGTATCAAGATTCTTCAATGGACCAACACATTGGCAAACTCAAACATATCCTCAACTCAACCTTTACGTGTTTTTTAACATAATGTAAAAATATGTTCCTCAAACTTAACAAATTACCAATGTTAATTTACACAAACGTAACTATTCCAAGTGTAGCGAGTGCTATTAAGCTCGACTCTCCATTCCAACAACACAGGATGTGAACTTCAAAATGCAGTCGAGACAAATGTGTCATTATTACGAGAGAAACATACCTTAGAGAGCAAAAGATGACAGACTAGTTCCACCCTTCATCTTCCAATCCAACCTCATGCTGCCACTTTGGGGGTGTGGAGACAGAGAGGAGGCTGAACACAAACAACATCAGGTCAATCGAGGGTGACGTTAGCAACCAGGCTAGCAACGGGCTAGCCGAGTTGACAGCACGGTGATGCTGCCAACGCGTACTGAGCCATAACGTGAGATCATCAAGATAAACCTGTTGTCATAATTGACAGACAACACAGTCAAGTTACTGATCGCCAACACGTTTAAAAAAAAGCACAATGCTAATCCATTTTGGAACAGTTAGCTAGCTTCGCATTCATTCGCCTTGCTAAAACATGGACTCAAACTGGTGAAATTGTTCTATCCCACATACAAGCCTTGTTTGCTTCCCCTTTCCACGGGTGTCAAAAGCCTTGAAGATGATGGTGCAATTTTCGGCTCGGCTAATGCCAGCCAGCGAGCCGACCCCTCCAGCTCTCAGCGGCCGGTTGACGGCTGGCGACGCCGGTGGAGAAAATAAAACGCAAAATCTGCTCCCAGTCCCTTCAAATCAGCAATCCGAGATTACCCTTCAATCCACCACGGCAACAGTATTCCTCGCTGCGTTGCGATATGTGCTTAACTTGTTATGGTGAAGCGAACGAGAGTCGCGTGTTCGTGTTCAGTGAGTGGGGATGGAGGCGAGGATGTTTAAGAACTGCTCCGGTCAAGTTGTGCAGCCTCATGTGTCTGCCTCTGAACATTACACTCACATCACACAATATACATTAAATGGATGGCCATTCTTCTTCAGCATTTCAGACCTACATTGCATTACAAAGCCCTTCTTACTTTATTTTACAATCCACACTAAAGAATTTTTTTATATTTCACTTCCCTTCAGGGATTTATGGATTTTAAGGGTCCTTATGAACATCCGTTGGTGCACCCATAGTTACGTTGTGGGTGACAATGGCATATGACTAGTGTGCAGTAATTTACTGCAACATTTAATCTTATACAAGTAGGCCAAAAGTGGAACTTTATTGGGGGGGTCACCAGAAGGCAGTCATTTAACAATTTAACAAGTATAGGTCCATCAATTTATCGTGTTCCCGGTGAGGACTACTGGACTAGTACATTATAATGTACATGTAATATAATGTAATATAATGTATACATGGACTAAAAGATGCTCATATCTTCATGCCGCCCATGCAAACCAACCGCGATGGTATGGGACGTGGATTATACCATTAAGAGGGGGGTGCTTGGTAAACATCGGCACCGCCGGTCGGTCTATTTTGTACCCTGATGCGTTCGTTATAGAATTTGAGCCATACTATATGCGCAATTGTTAAAAACGTGTTTCCTTATTAATAGTGTTCCTCTCGTATTGGCAAAAGTGTTCCCTCAGTTTGTCCCCCCCTGCCGTGGTCACCGTAGTTCCTGAGCAAGTGCGAGGCGCTGTCACGCTGCCCAGTGCTCAGCCGGCTTTTGGGGGAGAAGTCGGCAGAGGGATGATGCGTCTGCAGTGATGGCGCTGCAGCTGAGAAACGGGGATGCGGCGTATTACCAGAGTGCACATTATTACACCTCGTCCGCTGTCAGCTACAGCGGCAGCAGCCATTATCTGTCCCGTTTGCCAGGTAAGGAGAAAGGCTTACCATGCAGGACCCCCGGTGTATGACAGCGGGTTTTTATGCGTCACGGTACAGGGAGAATGAAATGAGAGGCATTAGAGGAATTGATCATAGAAAGGTGGACATTTTGCGCTTGTGCTATATATCAAGAGGAGTGCATCAAGCACCTGACCCGTCTTGTGATACAGATTGTTTTGAAAACCCCGGAAGACCGCAAGGATTCATATCTGGGGCCCCTCTGTAATTGAACACAAATATAGTTACGTATTTGATTCGTGACGTCACTCTCGAGGGCTGCGTTTATTGTGCGCAATTTTTACACGAGTATGACATGTACTGCAGTCAGTACAAGGTGTGCATGCATGACACCCCCGCAGTTGCCGCTAATGCTGCGCTTTCCCACCATTTGGTTATGCTGCAGCAAAACGATCCAGGACACAATCTCTGCATAAATTACATGTGAAGGCTGAGAGCCGGTGAGATGCTATTTGGCTGACAAGAACACTGGTCAACACATCACAGCAATTCCCTGACGTCATTCAAACGTGCCCCCTAGGGCTTGAGAGTGCAGCAGCAGCAGCTCAGAGCAATCTGATTAGACGCTTAATAGTTGCATTAATGGAGTTGCGCCGGTCCACCTAAAATGTGCTCATCTGTCAGCATCCTTACAATCAGGACTTGGATATATATGAGTTTTATCAGCAGCAAAATGTTCAAACGTTTCATAGGGAAGGGCTAATCGAGAATGCAGAACGTTATCTGGCTGAACACTCTGCATCCTCGAGGTGAACATTCAGTACAAATAAACCGTTGGTGGCTTTGCATGATCAAAATAGTAGTTGTGGTTGCATAGCATCATGTGGTACAGTAAGCATTGTGAACATGTATGGATCGTGCACTCTTCTCATTGTCCAGTGAAGCGGATGGAAGAAGTGCAGGAGGCATGTGCTTCTCATTGCTCCATAATTGATGTGATACAACGGGTGAAGGGAAAAAAAACACAAGAGAACTTGGCCTATTTAGAGATTCTTGCTGGATCCCATGAGATTGCCGTTCTCCAAGAAAAGAAGAGGTTACAGCGTCATGATTTCAACCTGGAAAAAAAGAATCCGGCAAGAACTGCGACTTCGGAATACAGTGGCAACAAAGTGTTCCTTTGAACAACGTTGCGAATAATCAAGTTTGACATAGCTCAGTTCATTAATGCTATTTTTACTCCCTAAAAAGTGGTCAAAGGAAAGTATAAAAGTCTGTGCATATTTAGTGTCAGAAAGACAAATAAAACTGAGTTTGTATTCTAACAAGTTTAGTCTGCAGTCAGTCAAGAGCAAAATACGACATACTTGAGTCAAATGAAGCCAAAAGTCCTTCAAATAAAGTGCAGATTGTAGTTGACATGCTGTCATTAACCTAAAAAAATGGCGAACTAATTCTGAATTAATGTCATCACAATTCCCAAATTTTGGATCGGCAAATCACTGGCATGAATCTTTACAAGTAGGTCTGCTTGTTTCCATGCGCCGGCATGTCAATCACTACTCATATTTCAAGATGGATGAAATAATATCCCTGTAAAAGTTAAGCCCTCAGTGGGTCATACATTTCAACCACAAACACAACTAAAATAACATCGACAGTAACTCAAATTACTCAGATATATTTGACTTCTTCAAATAATTTCAAATCCAAATCAGTTGACAGGACGATGCCGGCGTGACCTCAACGATAGTTTTCTCCTGAGGTCACGCGTGGCAGGTGAGCGCCAGTGTGTTATTTTGGGCCCATGAAATGCTACCGTCAGGCGACCAGTAGAATTCCAGCTGGAAAGCTATGACACAGCTGCTAGATGATTGCCGAGCCTGCGACGTGCGCAACCTGTCACTTAAACAGCTGATTTTGAACCCCACTTTTTCCGTACGCTGGAGGACTTTAGCGTCTGCATCGTCGTACGCTTGGCGGCATTGCTGCCGGCTCATCGTAATCTTTCCGATCCTCATTCAAGTGTGAAGCTTTTCTGTCCTCCGGGCTTTCGTCGTTTCGTATTTCTCGCCAGGCTTTCGATTATTGTCATATGGCTGATTTATGCCGGTTACTTCGTAAAAATCACCAGATTATTTCAAGCGGCCATTTATACCTAATCCGAGACTCGATTCTTAAACGTTTGTGATAACATTAAGTTCTTTCTGAGAGAAATGAAAATGTGTTTGTTTATGTTATGCAATAGGCACACCAGTGTCAAGTGACTTTTGGTAATGCGGCTTGCAGATGTCGGTCTAAAATTAGACGTCTGAGTTGCGCATCTGTAAACGAGGAAGACATTGTAGCCACTCAAGAGTGGATGCAAACAAGACCTCATCGGCTTGCTGGTGTGACGGTCAGGCCTGTTCCCTCACAGCTGGGTCAAATGCTGATGCTGCCTCATCGGTGTCGGTCGGAGTGATTTCATCCGCCGTAACGTGAGCCATCATCATGAATCACTGCATGAATAAGATGACATCGTAAAGCAACGCCGGTTTAAAGTAAACATGTTGATCTTCATGATTGTTGAGTTGACTAACTTGCACGGTGGCACATCTTCCTGTGCTCAGGGCCAGAGGCCATGTTGAAGCCTGCTCTGAGTCTCTTCAGCCATGCCCAGCAGCCTTTTGCGCATCAGCTGGGACCTCCGCCGCCTCTCGTCGCTCCGCCGGTTGTCCCCACCACGGCGATCGGACCGCCCAACATAGTGGGCGCCCAGACTCTGGTGCCGCCTCCAATGGCGGCCACTCACACCTTGAGGCCTCCTCCCATTGCGCCAGTGCATCGTTTAGGCCCGCCGCCGCCACTGGGGCCTCCTTCCTTGACACACACCTTTGGACTACCATCTCTGGACCACTCCCAAGCTATGGTGCCTCCTTCCTTAGAGCTCAGGCAACCACTCAGGCCTCCTCCTTTGAACCATGCACATGCGATGGTTCCCCCTGTGCCTGCCGGAGCCAACAGATTCCCCCCGCCCCCCGGTCCCTTGCCCTCCCCGCTTATCCCGAGCCCGGAACTCTCCCAACTGCCCCTAAGACCCGGGCCTCCTCTCATCTCATCGCCGGTGTCGGGTCTTCTTCCAGGTCCGGGACCCCCAGCCAGCGAGCAACCCCGGGAAGAGGCCTCACTTCTGGGCCGGGAGGAGCAGGAGGATACGCTTGCTCTGGAAGAACTTTGTAAACCATTGTACTGTAAACTCTGTAATGTTACTGTCAACTCAGCTCAGCAGGCACAGGCTCACTACCAGGTTAGCAGTCGCAAAACGCACAGCAATGTGCAGTTCAGCATACAACTCTCCTTTGCCACTTTGTCTCTCCAGGGGAAGAACCACAGTAAGAAAATGCGGAATTTCTTGGCTGGTAGTCAGCAGCCGCCAGCCATCAGGATCCCCGAAGTCCTCGAGGTAGCCGGGCAGACGAACCTCATCTCGGGGTCTAATGACAGCGACGCCACAAGGCAGGTGAGGCGCCAACCCACCAGATCTGTTGCTCAAGTAGACAATCTGCTGACACGGGTCAATTTTCTTTCGTTTGGATGTGCAAAGCCAAAGACTGCACTGCTTTGTCGTGTGTCTGCAGGCGCTGTCTAAGGGGCCCAGCCGGGTAATTTTGGCCACGGAGAATGACTACTGTAAGCTGTGCGATGCCTCCTTCAGCTCTCAGTTGGTGGCACAGGCTCACTACCAGGGCAAGAACCATGCAAAGAAACTTCGTCTGGCCGAGGCTCAGCACAACACCACTAACACGTAAGCTTCACACTTTCACTCGCTTGGCTAAAACGTGCACTATGAAAACATGGTCTGCAAATTGATCAAGCATTTTTTTGTGTCCAAAAATACAGTTTGTCACGTGAAAGCGTGTTACTCGGGACCTTCTATTTCAGGGACTGCAGTCGTGATGTAAGCCCGAGAAGGAACAGGAAAGACGGCAATGAGTACCGATTGGTAAAAAATCGCCGGAGCCCACAGCTTCCTACCTCCATGCAAGGTAAAAGCTCGCCCTTTCCTATTTTACCAGCGGGGTAGCAACATTTTTTCCAACCTCCAGAGATTGGCTGTGTTTGTCTGCAGGGCCGTACTACAACCCCAGACCGAGGCAGCGGATCCCCAGGGATTTAGCCATGTGTGTGACCCCCAGCGGACAGTTCTACTGCTCCATGTGCAACTGCGGAGCCGAACAAGAAACGGACTTCCGACAGCATCTGGAAAGCAAGCAACACAAAGCCAAAGTGTCGGAGCTGAGGTACCGCAACGAGATGGAGAACTTGGGATACAGCTAAGGATCGTGGGAACAGCGTGAGACCCAAGCGGTCAAACGAAAATATTTGCTGCGGGCATTTTATGGAGGCGTTTGTGTCAACATGTTGCAACTTTGTTGTGAAATTATAGCTTCTCTGGTTTCCTTTTTTTTTTCTGTCCAACTCAGGATCCAATGTAACGTAACATGTGATGTAACACAATTGGTTGGATCAATAGGAAGAACAAAAACAATGGCGCTGGTCCTACGAATGGGATCAATTCCAAAGCACAACCAAGATGACGTGGCAGGAACAACAAGCGTGATGTGTAACATGAATCTGGTGGCCTTTGCGGACCTCGAGTGGTCCTTTGGATCAGGCTTAAGGCTTCACCCGGCTGGCCTTGTTTGTGCCTTCAGTTGTAGGGAAAGTGAATTCTTACAAAGAAGCTTTGGCCGACCATCCTGGCAATGTCGTTGAGATTACTGACGACTTTTCGATATTCTTGCCTGGTTGCTTTCTCTACGAAAATCATATACCATTATATTACAGGCGTATTTATAAAGGTTACTTATAGTGTACATGTCTTTGATATTGGGTTAACATTTATGTCTACTCGTACTACTGTAACTATTTCAAATCTATAATTGTCAGGAATCTATTGTGCAACAACTACTTTAGAAACTACAGTCAAAACCAACATTAGTCACAATTTTTTTGTCTTTTGGAAAATATTTGGCATGATATATCAGAAGAGGCAAAACACTATGAAAAGTATTATTATGCTTAATATATTGCACCAAAGATAAAGTTATATCCTTGTATTCCGAGCAGTCTTAGGTTTCGAATCATTGCAGTAAATAAATTTCCATTGAAAATACTGTACATAAATCCACCAGATAAAATTGCCAAGGGAATGGTTTTTTTTTTTTTGGTGCGTTTTTTTTTTCTGCTTTGGGCAGTCATTTATTTTTACATTTTTTTTCAAGGTTTTTTGTAAAGCACTTGATAGCATGCCCTCCCCATCAGCAGTGATCACAAGCGCTCGTGCCATGAGTCTTTGGCGTCTTGCTCAAGGCCATTCAGAGGATTCATGCCAAGCAAACATCCAAGCTGCCTCATCCATCATCGGTTTATCATCCCATGTAAATATTGACCGGCAGACACGATAGCCGCCATCTCTGAGCGTAATTTAGCGGAACTGTTTCATCATACAGAGCATGAATACACACTCGATTTGTCGTAAGAGGGACAATATTGGCAATCGAGTATGGCCAAAGTGTTGCCGTCTTTTGAGACTGCAGCATGTGAGTCGGAGTGCAACTGTCGGGAGCATTTTATATATCAAGGACACCGCATGGAGTGGCTCAAAGAACATTAGGGCACAGAAGAATTTTTTTTTCCACGTTTTACTACTTACTTTGCATGAGCCTGAAAGTGTCGTTCGGGAGTCACCAACCCTTTTCAAAATTTGTAACAGACTGATAGAGTACAACTGCAATGATTTTATGGCCCAATGAGAAGAAATTGTAAATTGTTTTCAATTAGTAACATGATTTGTTTTTAATATAATAAATGAATCATAATTCTGAAGTCTCACTACAATTGAGAGTAGCAAGGGCACTGGTCCCTTCTGAAGTGTGGTTGCACTGATTTTATTGAGAAGAATTTCTTTGTGCACTCAGAATCAGTAAGCTTGGTGACCAATCGGCACAGGAGATTTGTTTTCTTTTGGGTTACACATTGCAGACAAACATTTTTGGGGCTTATTTGTTGCATTAATAAGATGAGATCATTTTTGGTATTCGGTAGCCTACGCTGATGTTATTTTCTACGCTGTGCTGACGCGGGCATTACAATTGTCATAATACTGTTGCTCAGAAATGAAACATGCCACTCAATGATATTATTTTCCCCTGATGACTGAAGACAGTATATTCTTACTGAAGAATAAACATGATTATATTAATAACCAACTTGAGATGTTTATTAGAGTAATGTGTCTTATGATACATTCACTTCCAGCGTGCAATGGTCCAAGTTTAAAAAAATTAAAAGAAAACAAAAAAGCCACAGTGTACAGTGTAAACTCGTATTGGCATAAAATCGGAGTAGTCTAAATGTATTGAGCTCAGCTCCAGCAAAAGTGCTGGTCATCGTTTATCATTAGTGATGGGAACATGCGCCATTCTCAAAGTGTTGCTGTGTACTGCTGAATGAAAGCACGGCCAGGCAGATCCAGCAGAATTTTCGACGACACTGTGAGCATGTCATTACGTTGCACCCGGCGTCTTTCTACGACACAAACACATTGCACAAAAATATGCTTTCAATATTTTTTTTTAACTATCAAGTGAAGTCAACGTACCTCTATCTTGCTGAAGCAGGACGGACAGTTTTTGGTGTTGAGATGAATCCATCCCTCACTCAGTGATGACTCCAGATTGAGGAAAAGAACCTTGCGACCGTACCTGCTCACCAGCAGACGGCGCCTCTGCTTACTGCCACTGACGTAGTCATCCCACAGGAACTTCATACCCTCTGAAACGCGCACAGCAAAATGCGTTATGTTTATTCCTAGAATTTTGAAATACCTAGCTTTAGCCTATGTAAAACAAATAAAGTAGCCAGCAAGCACATAAAAGGTACCGAGTGAGTGTGGCAGGGTTGCACCGCTGTCCTCCGTGTCTTTGCTTTGCAGTCTCCTGGGCAACCCAGCTGGTGTGCAGCCTTGAGTTCCGTGGTAGGTCTTCTTGCAGCTGACGCAGAAGGCGAAGGCGCAAACGGAGCAGAGCGCTGCAGAGCTGGCCTCCTCCACAATGATGGGTGATGCACAGGAGGGCCGTGGGCAGTACGTCACATCTGAAGGGATGCGGTCAGATGCGTGACATACAGCACAATTGATTTCTTTCGGGGTCATCCACTTTGTAGGGAAACACCCCAAAGTCGCACCTGCCATGCGGTCCAGGCTGGACTGCAAAAGAAGCCGGTCGTAGCGTCTGAACTGTTCCTCTCCTACCAGACTCGCCACCTTTCAGATGGAAACACAATTGAATCAAAGATGGAGGGAAACATCTGCCGGGAAGGCGTCGTTGACGTTTTACTTGCGCCGGTGTGGGCGAGGCCGTGCAGCCCGCCTGAGCGCAGGTGACCCCGAGTACATTTCCCTCAGTTATCTGCAACCTGCAGAACTGGGCGAGACAGGCCCGGCAGAAGACGTGACCGCACTCCTCGATCTTTATGCATTCGGAACCCAGGTAGCTCACGAAACACACGGCGCAGTCATGAACTGTGCGTGCAAAAACATTCTGTGCCTGGGCTGCATCGTGGATCAAAATCTCAGACAGGAGGATTTGCGCTGGACTAAATGCAAGAGTGGAGAACGCCGCCAAAGTGTCTCCAGCAACGTTTACAGGTGTTTCAACATCACCGCATGTGACAAGGTGAGAGATTGAATGACTTTGGTCCGCCGTGCTGGAATCTGCGGCCCCCCGAGAGTCTTCGTCGCAACCGTTCGTCCTATCGTCAGCAAGAAAACCCGAAAGGTGATGAGTTTGAACATTTTCGTATCCCGAAGGCAAGGTGGTTTCATTTCTTTTGTGTTCCGAGAGCGCAGCATCTCTCGAGCCTTTGCTCTTGTACGGGGCGCTGTGCTCGTTGGGCAGCTCCAGCACAGAACTGACATTCAGGAACGTGAGCGTATCTTCTCTCAGGAACTGTACCCAGGAGAAGAGCACCACATTCCCTGCGGTGGCTCGGTAGAGGTCGGTGAGGTGAGCTCCCAGAGCTGCAAGCTGGAGGAAAAGGCACACGTCATCCATTATGTCATCCGAGCGCCATGATTGCATGTGGTGCTCATATTACCTGCTCATGTGTGAGCCACTTGCAACTGAGAGTGAAGGAAGGAGGAGAGCAGGAGGGGTAATCCTCAGTAAGTCCAAAGGTCAGAAGCAGTGGTGGAAGGAATGAGACCTTGTACTGCTTCACTGAGTTACCTTTGGAAAAGCAAATAGGGAAAAACTTGGGCTGGAATGGAAACATTATTTTTCATAATACAATCACAGAAAAGTGATTGTTTGAAAAGCACTATGACCTTTACAGGTGAACTTAATTCTTCTCAGATAAAAAAATCCATAAAATCATATTTTGGACAGTTTCTACTTTAAAAACTGCCTTTTTTCTACAGCATAGTATTCACATTTATCCCTTCAGTAATTCCTGTTGGATTATTGTGTGAATTTAATGTTTCATGTTATTTTATTTGGGACTGTCGTTGCTTCTAATTGTTATTCGGGATAAATAAAGTGATTGATTCAAAAATGTTATGTCTTGAGCAAGGTTTCAGTCATTTACCTTGTGCGAGTGCCACCACATATCCCGAGGGCAGCTCCACTGACACTCGAAGTTCTCCCAAAGCCTTGGATTCATGTCGAGTAAACTCCTCTGAGCTGAAGATACTTTGCAGAGCCAGCAGTTCATTTTCTTGCTCCTCCAGGTCCATTCCGCACGTCAAAAATGAGCCGCTTGTTATTCATATGGTGCTTCCTGCTTGGTGTGTTGTTATCCGTCCCGCCGCTGACTCATCTCATCTGGATGATGTAATACACAAGAATCCGCAGCAACTATGCAAGCAGTTTGACTGCAACTGTGAGCGGCACCATTGCATCACTTTTATGACAAAGCAAACCAATCACGGTGTAATTATTGTATTCGAAACTTCGAATTCTTGCATGCATTACAATTTTTATTATCATCAAATTGGGTTGTGTACAGTGTACTGATACTCATAAATTATTTTAATTATATCTTCTTGAACGCCACACAAAAACTAATTCACACACCGGCAGGGATTAGAGAAAACTACATTTCTCATTTTCCCCTGGCAGGGGTTTTTGAGTTTTTCCTTGCCCTTTTGGGAGCTTAAGATCAGGGGATGCTTTGAGAATAATTGTCAATTTTTGTCTATGTGAAGCCCTTTGAGACTGCTTGTGATTTAGGGCTATACAAATAAACTTGACTTGACTTGACATTTACATGGACAAAAGTTCTTTAATACGATTACAGCAGATTAAAATCATGATCAAATGCAATATTTTCAAAATATTGGTCCGAATCGGACTTCCACGTTCGCGCATGACACTTTCGATCGGAACAAATTATTTTCACGTGCGCAGATTGACCAAATGTAGACCAAATATACTCAAGCTGTTGCAACTTCTGTACAAACAAAAGATCGCTTCGTCCATATCTACTTTAAACTTTATTGCAATCAAATTTTTAAATCCAATTAATGTGTCCATGTAAACGTAGGCACAAAAGTGAAAGGGGTCTCCCCCCGTAGTACTTGCTATTTTACTTTTGGTGTGAACGATGTGGCCCTCTGATTCCACAGCCTAAACTGAAAATTTTCTTCCTTGTTTTTTTGCTCTTTTTCTGACTATGTGATATTTGGGTGGCCGGAACGTGCCTACACTCCCGGACACACTCTTGCTTGTGTCCTTTGTTCCATGCTTTTAGTTTACAATGCGTTGAGCAGTAGAGCACTTTGTGGCAGCGAGTACAAGGACTCAGCGTCACCGCTGCAGATCGGCCACAATGATAGCAGAACCAAAATGGTTGCCTGGAAAAATATTCAAAGTTAGAGAAGCCTATCATGACATCATCACCATATGGGACAGTGAACAACAGTCTATCGGGCTACCTTGCTACGGGAGTTTGTTTGTCAGAACTTGTGTCGTCACCTGAGAGGAATATAGCACTTTATGTCCAGGGTGTCAAGAACAATGTATATTGTGCAACAAACAATGACACACTCACTATTCTGTAAAAGATGCTTTTCTCTCTCTAATCGTTCTTTCTCTCTCTCAACAGCCTCGTTTCGTAGCAGATCTCCCATTAAGCCGAGTATGTGACGGCGTGCTTTGAATGTTTCTCTCTCCTCCATGTTGAGCGTGCTGAAGGGCGTATTAGCAATACGCTTATCCTAGATGGTGGCATAGGTGTAACCATGAGCTGTGTTTTTGAATGAGATGTGTGTCCCAGGTTTGGTCAAGTAAGTTACCAGATAGGCCACAACTACAAAATGCCTCACTACAGTTTCATTAAACTCTTTTGAATGAAGTTGTATTACCTGGTTGAAAGAGAAGTGTGCAGAGTCAACCGCAGTCCCTTTCAAATCACCGATTGGAATTTGCATCAACATGTCGGCACCAGCTTTTATTAACATGTCCAACTGCATCACACATACAAATCAAAGAATGTACATGACGAATATAAGCAAAGAAGCATGGTCATTTTTCCTCACTGAAAAATATCGAATTGCGTTTGTTTTTTTCATGTAAGGATTATGACAGATCTCTCGGCTCCCGCTGTGGGTGTTGCTAAGTCAGGACTGAGTAAAAACAACTGCAGTACACAATTAATTGTGTACTTTGCCATCTTGGGGAAGATGGAAATCCATGTGAAGCGAAGTGAATACTTTACCAGTTTGACTCTTTTGCTATCCAAGTCGTAGCTGAAGTTACTGACGACACAAAGGGCGTTGCCCACTCCGTGACCCAGCGGAATGTTGGGATCTGCACCTTCGTTTAGGAGCACATTCACGGCCTTCCTCGGGAAGGGGTGGGGGGGGCATGATCATCATTTCATTCCTTTCAATTTCTACATTGTTAGTTACCATGTCATTGCCACTTGATATGGCCAAGGAAAGAGGTGAGTGTCCACTCCAGAGGAGATCGGTTCTGGCTCTGTGGGAGAGCAGGACTGAGACCGCCTTGCTGGCATTCTGTAGTCAAAACAAGAACACAAAGTGATCAGAGCCACAAGGGAAAAAAACAACAACAATCCCCTAGTGCATATGATGTCATCTGCATGGTCATTGGTGTATTTCCTCACCCGGTGGTCCGTTTGTCTCTGGCAGATCATGTGCAGAGCTGTTCGACCTCCTTCTTCAGGACCGGGCTGCGTGTGGATCTTGCCTGATTTTCTCATCGCCATGGGAACCTGTCAAACAATCACTCGAGGTTCCAGCCAATGGAACGACGCCCAGAGCAGAACCCGCGTACCTTATGCAGTTCATAGATCTCATCCTGGTCCGACGCCCGCGCGTCAGGGTCGGATAAAGCGTGCAGCAGCAGTTCAATGATTTTGGGACTTTCTGGGCCGGGCAAGACTGCAGCCACATGCAGAGGATAAAGGCCTTTCCACTGCAATGATGCGTGCGTTACGTTGGCAGGAGGACAGTTTCGAGTTGAGTGCAAAACATTCAAAGTCACGTCAATGCTACCTTGAGCGGGAGAGAAATGCTAGTGCAAGCTCCACTCAGCAAAAGACTCCTGACAGTTTCAGTGTCTCCTGCCATGATGGCCACAAAGAGGACAGGCAAGGGGACTTTGCAAATATTGGGGTCCGCGCCCCGATCTAATAGCAGATTCAGTGTGGACAAACGAAAACGGTGCCTGGTCGCACCGACAACAACTTAGCAATAAGGTTATTGAGGGGGGTGTACGGGACTTACATATATTTTTTGGCAGCTAATTTGCGAACCGTCTCCTGGGTATCGGAATGCAGAGGAAAGCCGGTGCGACTCAGAGCTTCAGCCGCGCCCTGCAGGAGCTTCTCCGACACTTGGATGTTGTAGTTGTACATGGAGCAGGAAGACGAAAAGGACTGCAGTGGGTTTGCTTTGATTTCTTGCTGCAAGCACACAAGAATAACTTTCGACAGAGGCGGGATCTTCATTGTGTGCACCGCCACGCTCGGGTTTGAACATTCACTGGTATGAGAGCAACCATCACCTGAACTGAGTTCTCCAAAAGTGGCAAATGAATCTGGTTCGTGGCGCCGAGATCGTCCGCAGTAGTCAACTCCTCATTGGCGGGCTCCTCATTGACATTCTGTGGAAAGTCAGGAACCCATTTTACAGTGGCAGGTATCGAGAATGTAAATGCATCTTTAAAACGCTCTGGAGTCTGATTTCATCGGTTGAGCAACTCATTAATGCCACGTGAAATTACGAGTGGGTTAAGTTTTTCAGGCAACAGAACAAAAAAATAGCATGTTTATTGAACCATTAAGCTTGCAAACTTCCATTTTCAAGACTGTCGACTGTATACTGAATTTATGAAACAGACTCCTGACTAGTTATTTTAGATTTGTGAAAAAATACAAAAATACTGAATTAACCAAATTTGGATACCGGGAGGTTTGCGTTGTCGACTCTTACCTGTGCTGGGGCTGGAGTTGCAGAATGCGTGTACAAACACTGAACGGGATAGTAGAGCACAAGACACACGGACAAAGACGACATACCCTCAAAATTCAGCTTATCAATACAAGCCCCCATGTCCAGCAGAAGGTCAATCACATCATTCTGGCTGTTCATCTGAGCGAGCAACACAACCACACAACCGATCAACAAAGGAAAAGCAGCAAAGGATGACACACTGGGACAACTTACTGCGGCCGCAATTAACGCCGTGTGCCCCTGAGAATCAGCGACATCGGGGTGGACGAACCCATCGAGCAAAACCTGTAAAACGGCCTCTCGCTCTCCTTCGGAAGCCTGGTGGATCAGAAACTCAGATGCCACCTCCAAAGAGCCTTTTGGACCAAAACTGTCCCTTTGGTATGAAAGAACTTTGGAAACAGCCCAATCCAAAGTTTCGGCCTGTTTCCTGAGAGGGAGAGAAAAAACTGACGTCACATATTTGAAGACTTTTTGCTCTGTGCGTATTTTGCACAAGCTTTTAAGTTGTGGCCGACCTGTGCTTGTGAATGTGAGCCAACATTTGGGCCGGTAAAGGCAGAGAGGAGGGCGGGTGCCGTTTGTAGCCCTCGTACGAGCAGGAATCGGGTTCCCACAGCTGGCCAAAATATTCCTGGTCAAAGACTCTTCTGACATGCGGGGGCAACGGTAGGTGGTCTACATCAGTGGAATAATTCTCAATGCCAGAGGGGAGAATGGTATTCTCATCGTATAGAAGCAAATCGTCATCTGCGTCGACCTAAACCAGAATGTCAATTTACAGATCACGCTAAACAAAAACCATGTAAACACAACACTTAAGCTATTGTGATCATTTTTCAATTAGTAAACTAGCTTTGTAGCTATATATTTATATTTGGTTTTATACTGGCTCCTCGCTAACTCCAAAATGAAGCGCATTACAGTCATCCAGTTGAGATAAAAAATCCAATCTAGTAGATTAGTCATCAAAATACTTCACCCCCGAATCTGTCCTGGCAGCTCCTTCAGAGAGAACCGTTTGGGGAGTCTGTGAAGAAGCAAAAAATGGACAATTCCTAACTCCATTGTGTAAATCCAACAAAATTATTAAAGTTTATTTACAGAGTATACAGAAATAATTTGGTTAGATCTCAAGCGTACTGTAAATGCTCACCTGACTTTGAGAACTTGAGGCAGCATCTTGTTCCACAAAGAACGCATATTCGGTAAAGTCTTTTAGGCTGAAGCTGCCTGGCACCGAGTTACACAGCTGTATGAGATGCTTCCCGTGCCAGAGGCCCACATTCTGACATCCGCTTGACTCGCTGAGCACGCCAGGACCAAACCTCTGGTCAGCGTGGTACAAGCCCTGGAAAAGAGAGGAGCACTTTCGTAGCATTCCAGTGGCATCTATCAAGTCACTCTTACCTTGAATATGGCTCCGTCAGGGTAAATATGTATCCCATATCCTTCTCTCCAGTTAAGGTAGAATTTGCCGATGAATTTGCTGCCTGTTGGCCAACAGTACATTCCATCACCATGCCTGTAGTCTTTGTAGAAAGAGCCTTCGTAGAACTACACACAACACAGACATTGGTGAATCTTGCTCAGATATTGTGGATTTCTTTTCACCATGGCATCACTTTTCGAGATCAAGGGTGAGAGCAGGTGACCATGTTCCACAATGGTTAAAACGTTCCACAAACAAATGTTGCACTTGTTGCCCCAATGCCATCTTACCTCTCCACTTCTCCAGGTGTACTTTCCCTGTCCTTGTCTGAGCCCATCGATAAACTCTCCCTCATATTTCGAACCGTCGAGAAAGTGTTGAACACCAAATCCCTGTCGTCTTTCCTCGCAAAAACTTCTGCTCGAACTCCCCGCCTGCGGTTGACGCAAACCCCCGGCTGCCCAAACATGTTGGCGGCTTGACATTTAAATTAATAATGGCGGCATTTGTTCGCAAACCTGCCAAGAAAAAACTAAATTCCAACATTCCCCTTTCTAATACAGTACTTGAGAACAATGACGTACAGGTTGCCACTAATTAAAACCCCTCAAACTAATGATGTAACGTTAGCATGACACTTATGAGAAATGATACTGCATCACATGACGTCACTGGGCAGTGCCCGCCCACTATAACTTACGTAGCCTATTCTATTCTGTTGTTTTTGACACCATAACTTTAAGCCGTGATCGTATAGTGGTTAGTACTCTGCGTCGTGGCCGCAGCAACTCCGGTTCGAATCCGGGTCACGGCATTGTAATTCGGTTCTCAGTCCTGACAATTAAATAAACTGAGAGCTTTTGCCGAAAGATGAGCATCAAGCCGTGATCGTATAGTGGTTAGTACTCTGCGTTGTGGCCGCAGCAACTCCGGTTCGAATCCGGGTCACGGCATTTTAATTCGGTTCTCAGTCCTGACAATTAAATAAAGTGAGAGCTTTTGCCAAAAGATGAGCATCAAGCCGTGATCGTATAGTGGTTAGTACTCTGCGTTGTGGCCGCAGCAACTCCGGTTCGAATCCGGGTCACGGCATTTTAATTCGGTTCTCAGTCCTGACAATTAAATAAACTGAGAGCTTTTGCCGAAAGATGAGCATCAAGCCGTGATCGTATAGTGGTTAGTACTCTGCGTTGTGGCCGCAGCAACCCCGGTTCGAATCCGGGTCACGGCATTTTAATTCGGTTCTCAGTCCTGACAATTAAATAAAGTGAGAGCTTTTGCCAAAAGATGAGCATCAAGCCGTGATCGTATAGTGGTTAGTACTCTGCGTTGTGGCCGCAGCAACCCCGGTTCGAATCCGGGTCACGGCATTTTAATTCGGTTCTCAGTCCTGACAATTAAATAAAGTGAGAGCTTTTGCCAAAAGATGAGCATCAAGCCGTGATCGTATAGTGGTTAGTACTCTGCGTTGTGGCCGCAGCAATCCCGGTCACGGCATTTTAATTCGGTTCTCAGTCCTGACAATTAAATAAAGTGAGAGCTTTTGCCAAAAGATGAGCATCAAGCCGTGATCGTATAGTGGTTAGTACTCTGCGTTGTGGCCGCAGCAACCCCGGTTCGAATCCGGGTCACGGCATTTTTGTCGTGCTGTTTCTTATCTCCTTTCAGTCCATAAGTTCAAATGAATAGGGTAATTATTTTCCGGCGGTTAATTCAACAACCTTGGCTTCCTATTCTCGAGGATATCTTTTTGGATATTGTGTGAGTTTTCGGAAGTCACCACATGGGGGCACTGCAGGCCACAGTACAGACCAGTCAAAACTTCCATTCATGCACTATGGCTTAATCAAAAAAATAAATAAATGAATAAATAAACGAACAAACACGCACACACACACACACGCACACACACACACATACACACACACATACATTCATACACACACACATACATACATACACACACACATACATACATACATACATACATACATACATACATACATACATACATACATACATACATACATACATACATACATACATACATACATACATACATAAATAAAAGTATCCAGGCATGTCTTTTTGGAGCTTCTGCACACTGTGGTTCAAGTGTTTGAATTACAAAGATTCGGGCTCTCCTGTCCGTTTATTCATCGACGTCATTTTAAATTGACAGTGCAAAAAATGCACAAACAAGAATTGATTACGAATCAGTGACTGGTGTAGTCTGTAACATCTATCATAAAATAGACTAAATGTTTTCCAAACGAGATGAGATGCTTACAAACGAACCTAATTTCGATTCCTTTGTGGCATATGTGAAGACATTTGCAATAAAATACACTTTGACTTTGAGAGATTTATCAATTAATTGATGCACCCTCTCATCCAAAACGTTGTCTGATGGCATCAAGGGGGCGAGTTACCTTATTGCTGCACTACACAATGTCGCCCGTAGCGACTTTTGAGTGCGTGTTGCTTCAAGTTAGCCGGCTGTCAACATTCCACAGAGAGCTCGCCATAATGATGATTAATTATAATTAATACAACAGACACACACGCATCTCCTTTTCCCCTTCTTGTTCTCCGTAATGTTTTTTTTAATGACCGTACATCTCCCGGGAAACTCTTTCTGCCCAGCGTGTTCCCGCCGCTTACATTCCTGAGACGTGAGTTCCGAGTGACGCCATCACGCTCGTGTGAGCATAACTATCTCGCCGCTTTACCATCAATATGTTGACGTCATTCTGTTCTAAATGTTATACAATTTTGTTCTCTTTTGTAAATAAAATCCAAATAAATTCAACAATTTTCGTGAAATTGCAAATGTTTTCTAAAATTATTACTTTATTGTCTGAACATCAGCAAAACGTTCTTACTTTAGTTTTGCATGTGCAGACGTGGGTTGTCAACTGCATTCCAAAACAGCAGAGGGCGCTAAAAGTCCAAACTGCTGGTTTTTAGCCCACACTTCTTTTCTAACGTTATTTGAATTAACTTTATTTTCAAGAATTTGGCACCTTGTATTTTTTTTTAGCCAATTGAGTTAAATGTCAGCAGAATCTCAGTCATGCTAAAATGTATTCACAGGTGACGCACACAAGGAATATGAGAACAGACTCATGGGAAGTTCAGCAAAAAGTCCAAACCGGCAGAGCAGGTGTCCTCTATTAAAAGAAGCTCCTTGACCTGGCCACTGTTGTCAAGTCCGGCATGCACAAACACAAAGGAGCCTTCATATTCACCGTTGGTGGTCTGCACAGCAATGGCGCTGGCTGGCCTGGTCTCGGCTCCACTTTCATCAGGCCTCTGGCCCGTCTCCAGAGCGTTCATCCATTCATTCATCAATGTGTATACAAGGGATCGTCGAGTACCCCGATGCCAGCCTTATTTTAAGGTATCTGGTAAATTGGAGGCTGCCGATACCAGCCACCGATACTTAAGGCAAAAAGAAAATCTAACATTGAGTAAGTCTGAAAAAACATCATATCCAACATCTCTAATATATATCACATCCATCACATCCGACTAGCGCCAACCCTCCGGAGATCCCGTTTCCTTTCACATCCTTCATGCCGTGTTTGCGCAGCTGACGTTCCGCCGCCTGAAAATACAACCATAGCTGGAGAATTAAAATGATGTATCGGCATGGCTGTGCCGGCACGCAGCGCTTGATGACTTGTTCACTGCTAGCTGTTCTAGAGCATCTGGACCAGGTGAAGTTGTCCGCGTGATAAGCTTTCGTGAGGGTCAAAGAGTGATGTATGAAGGTGTGCGTTTAGTTGTTCCACCTGCAGGACTGGGCCTCCTGTTGCACTTCCATTTGGGGGTCAGCGTAGTGTCAATGAATCACTGGGGTGGCCCTCGGTGGGCCAGCCGGCAACCTGCCGGGAGTCAGGGCCCCCCCACGTTTGTGGAGGCACACTGAGTGTTGTATAGGAGATGTTCTTCTGTTGGATGTCAGACGACTATGTACCCAGAGTCGTACTGTGTACCTCGAGTACTCATTCAAGTGTGCCTGCCTTGGACAGCTGAGGGCAGAATAAAGTGATACTGTACATAGACCTGGACTCAGCTCCTTAGTACATCACTAATATAAGTCGTTCTTCACAGAGGATAAAGAATATATGACCCTGAGGAGCTTCATATTAAATGACCCAGGGGACCCGTCCCTGGTCGTAGGTGACGCCTGACCTTGAGGACTGTGTAACTAATTAGGTGTCCTCCGAGAAGACTTTTTCACCGTCCGGATTCTTTCCGTGCCCCGTTGGCCGTCACGCTCCGGCTGACTCAGCCCATACAAGGAAGCTGCAGAGGCTTTGAGGCTTTGAGGCTTTGAGCAGCAATCAGGACACTTGAAAAGTACTTGTAGAATACAGGACATTGGAGTGATAAAAAAGATGAGCACATGTGATTTTTACGTCAAGTGCTTGATAAAAGCATGTACACATGAACAACATAACAACGAATGATCAATTAGAACTTTTGTTGCCATGGTTACCAGTTCAACAAAATAATCTGTGCTCTATTCAACCAATTAGTCGGAATGTTACGACATAAACTTGAGTTTCAAAACCAATGTGGTGTTATGAGGAGAAAAAGTAATACCGTATATTGTAAAACTCCTTTTGTTGCCAGAATAAAGTTCTATAGTGTTTAATCATGCGTGCAAGCTGCGAACGATTGGTCTTCACAGTTCACGCACGCACATATTGCTTGCAAGGACTAGCGCGAGTGTGCTTGCGCGTGACCGCGCAACACGGAGGCTGCACAACGCGCGCATCTGAGCCTTGCCGGAGCGCGCCCGCCCGCACGCGCACGTAGATTCGGAGCTGCGTCCATGATCTGCGGGAGCGGGAAGGTGCGGACAGGTAAGACGCCGATCACGCCGACACAATTAAAAAATTCCAGTGACGTCATCTAATTCTAGAACATTCATAAAACTGGCGGCCATTCTAGAACATACTCGTTACTTGGTCCGTCCGGGACCCTAAATGTGTTGCGTGGGATTTTTTATGAAACGATTTACCGTGAAAGTTAAATAACGAAAAGTATTTTATTGATTAACAAATGAAAGTGCTGCCGGGCGGTTGCTATTTGTACAATCTTTTTTGTACATAATAATAATAATAATAATAATAATAATAATGCACAGTTCTGCACTGTACATACCAGTGCTTTGCAAACCATTTACACCAATAAAGTACTTAGCTTTAATAATAATGCACAGTTCTGCACTGTACATACCAGTGCTTTGCAAACCATTTACACCAATAAAGTACTTAGCTTCCGGAGTAGCATAAACAATCCGTTCCAAATATTAAATGCAAATTCATTGTCCTATACTCGAAAAGTTCACACACGAAAGACCGAGGCATGTTATATCAACTAAATGTTTACCAGATCAAAAACCCAATTTCAGGTATAATTTTCATTTATGTCCGTTTCATATTTTGTGTCAGTGCTAAGTTCTTATTTAGCAATCAAATAGAGCGTAAACATGTGACATGTTGCCCCACCATTGGCTAAGTTTTTTCATATATGGAGTTGGATGTCAACATGGATTCCACAACCACTAAAGCTGATCGAAGAAAGGTTCCCATAAAATGTTGTATGTATTATTCTGCCTCCTGGTGGCCACAAGTTCTTTACATTTTATTTTATATGCACATGCGTCATATTTGTATGTTGGATGGATTTATGTCATTTCCATTTGTTTCAATGAGGAAAGATGATTTGCGATATAGTTCTCGTGGTCATGGATCAAGCAAACACTCACCAATGGTGGTTTGTGTCATTCCGAGGAACGTTCCCACTGGCATAATTGCGTTCCTCGTTCTTTTTGTCTTTCAGATGGAAAACGGTGGAGGCACAAGGCCTCACAGTGCCGGCAGCAGCTCGGGAACTGGAAGGTCAGCAAAATGTGCTGACGAAACAAACACAGCGCAAGCTTGTCAGTCAGAATACAATTGAAGACGTTAAAAAAAGCACAGAATCAAGTTGAATCAAGTTTTACAAGATATTCAACAACATTCGCTACCTTTTGAAAACACTCGCAATTGTTTGCTGCCCAGTTACGAAAATGACTATTATGACAATAAAATAATTTAAGAGAAAAAAAGTGGAAGGAAAAAACAGATGCCATGTCTCTAAAATGAAGGTACATTTTACAAAAAACAAACATTTCTAAATTATCATATTTTAGTAAGGAAAACAAAGAAGCCAAAATGACAGGCTACATCTGTGAAAAGATGAGAGAAGAAAAGTTAATTACTGTCATCAGTATGAACTGAAAACATGTGTGGATTATTTCATATACAGTAGGAGAGCGTGAAGCACAGTTTCCACGGCGATGCGGCCGCAGAGGCGCTCGCTTCAATTGCAGTTGTAAAATATTCAGCGCGAGCGATCACGTGTCCGCTGACAATGGCTGCACTTTCCATCGTGTAGTGTGTCACTGTGAACACACACTAAAAACTGCAAACAGCTAAATGCTAATGTCCGCTTTTGTGATGTCGTAAAAAAAAAACTGAATAAAAGGCGCACTCAAAAATCAGCGGCATGTATCTACACAGTCTCATACAATCTCGTTTTTGTTGCCAAGGCTTGATGGGCGACCATTTTGTTTTTGTCAGGTGATGGTGTGGTTGATGGCGGCGTTACTAGCCCTGGCGGAGGATGTTTTTTCCAAGGAGGACAGTCCAGAGAACCAGCTGGACTCACACCGGCATGGCCTCAGGCGGCCCCCCAGGAGGTCTGATGCACCGGAGACCCGCGACCTAGCTGACCCCTTCTGGCCGGAGGCCTTTGGTAGGTTCTTCTTGGTTTATCTTTCAACTAACAGCACTTAAGGAATTTTAAGACACCACTTCAGGAAACGTTTTGATCCATAGACGTGTTAACCTAATTTCGTGTCAACAGGCGCAATTGGTGTCATGAGCTGAGTTCTAACTTTCCAGGGGGCGCTACTGAGCGTAGCAGCTGCAGATTCACGCTTTCATTGGCCGCTTCTTTCACCCATTCACCCAACTCTGATGCTAAGCTAACTGCTACAATGCACTGGCACATGGGAGCTTCTTAATATAGTCCAGCTAAAGTATCTGGACCTTCTCAAGGCTGAGCTCGGTCACCGGAGCCCGGGTAAAAATAAGCCATTCAACCATGCAGCATCCTTCGAAAAAGTCCGTCCACTCAAACACTCCATAATCCAAGTTGTCAGGATAAGAAGAGTGGAATGCTCGCTATTTGTGGCAGATGGGAACCGTGCCAACCCACAAATAACAAAGATCTGCAAGTAATTGAAGTTCATTATGATTACATCGATTTTTTTTTATTTCTTGCCCTCTGCAAAGGATGACTAATATTACTGCAACATACTGACGAAAGGCCTCCATGTGTTATACCATTATTATCAACCGGTGGTCCGCGGTCCTCTAGTGGTCCGTGGCGGTATTGCAGGTGGCCCGCGAATTGGAAATGGAAAATAATTGTAACATATTTAAAAATGAAATTGATATATTATTTAGACTTGATTTATTGTCCAGCTAATTTTGTGAACAATCAATTTACTTCTTGGGGTGTTTTCATCAAGTGTAGCAAATTTGAACACGTTGCCCCTTCCCAAAGCAAAGTTACAGGGGGTACAAATTCTAACAGCAGCCCTATTACACTAAGTTAACCCGTGAGAATAGGTACACCCTCCCATTCCTAGCCATCAACCTTTTCTAGCCAAAGGTGATTCCTGACTGCCTAATGACTTCTTCACGTGGCTCAGTCGTAGAGTGACAGTCCAAACTTGGAGATATTGGGTTCAAGCTTCAAGCCCTGTGATCATGTCAAAGTGTCCTTGAGTAAGGCATTTTATATTTATATTTTGGTCCTAGTAGGGCCTGGCAGCGCCATTCATGGCAGCATCAATTTACTTTTTGTGTCTTCTTGGGTTGTTTTCACCGTGTAGCATATTTGAACAGGTTCCGCCCTCCCCAAGCAAAGTTACGAGGGGCGTGGCTCGGTTATAGAATGATAGACTTCAACCTTGGGTTCAACCCTCAAGTCAATTTAGACTTGGTTTATTCTCCTGCTAATTTTGTGAATCATTTACCCATCCAAAATATGTCAAATGTAGCTGAGATTCCCAAATTAGACATACAGATGCAAATAAATAGCCTGTAAAGGTCTATCCTCCTTTGGTGCAAAATAAAATAATATTACGCCAAAGCAGTGGTCCCCGAGTTGTTTCTTGGTTATCATGGTGGTCCCTTGGACAAAACCAGTTGAAAACCCCTTTATTATACTGCCCCCTGTTGGCCTCATTGATCGTATTAGACAAAAAACCAATCAACGTGGCTTGACAAGCACTGAAATGATTTTAAACGCTTAACATCTTTCGTGTTTATACTATCACAGCTCGCTGAGCGTGACGTGTAACAAGAAAATATTTCTGTGTAATTATGACATTACGTGCGTGCTGTGCGTGTCTGAACGTGGCTGCATGCGCCATCCAGTTGTCGAGGATTTGCTCCCCTGGAGAACATTTCCACAAATGTGGGCCTGCAGCCGACTGATTACAGTACTAGTGTTCCTGCCGTAAACTTGGAGGCATGAACTGACAAGCAATGCCGTGTGGATCCACGAGAAAATGAGGCCGAGACAGGCAAACTCATCTACGTTGCATCATTTTAGCATCGCAGCTTGAGTGCTCGGTAACGTGTACCTAATTTTTTGGCTTGTGTCACTGCCATTAAAAGCGGCGACTGACCATTTTGAAATGACATAGCCAAAGTGCGTGTTGTGTGTTTCTAGAAGCATGGACGCTGCTCCAGAACGTGGACGCCGCTCAGCGCCGTTGGCGGCGCTCACCTCGCAACGGCCAACCACCGACATCACGCAGCAAGCCCAAGAGGCCCGACGCGTCGTGCCGCGTGGAGAAGCGTCGGACGCGTGTCCGCGAGCTGGGCCTGGGCTACGACTCGGACGAGATCATCCTGTTCAAGTACTGCGTGGGTTCATGCCGCGCTGCCCGCAGGAACTACGACCTGGCGCTTGGGGCCCTGGTAGCACAGGGGGGCGTCTCGGCTCGCAAGCTCAGTGGCCGGCCGTGCTGCCGGCCCACCCGCTACGAGACCGTGTCCTTCATGGACGCTCGTGCTATGTGGCAGACTATCCGGTGGCTCTCGGCCGCCGACTGCAGCTGCGTGGGCTGAGCCGTCGCTTTGACAATGTTGTGATGTCATCGTGGAAACTGTAGGCGGCTTGGCGGCTTGCTCAAGGTGGGCAGCTGGGAGTCCAATTCAGAAACTTCTTGAGGGGGGCAGCGCCGAGATGCCCCCAAAGAGAGTTTTAACCCCGGAACTAGGAACTCATAGGAAGACCCTGGTAAGGGGCGAGTACTTTGGAAAGATCCAGGTCGGAGAGAGTAGAATCTCAAAGTTCCTGGAACTGATTACCAACTGGTCATTTGCTTTTTTTGACATCACTGCTAGATGCTTCTGAACTGCAATGGACAGCCAGACCTTTTCAAAGCAGCCAAGCCCACATTGCCACCAGCCCTTTTATTGATTTTTGACTGTTTTTTCAAGATCCACACAATCTTGTGTTCCATGACTATAAACACAATCTACCAAAAGAAAGAAGAAACCCCCTTCTTTCACAGGGGAAAAAGGGTTTTCCATTCTTTTGAAATCAGCAGCAGAACACATGAAAGATTGACAAACTTCTAACGTTCAACCAGAACTTCAACCAGAAACTGGAGAAAACAAGCTTTGATGTATCAGTGACTTTGATGCTATTTGACACATCTAAGATGTTTTGTGCTGCCATAATTTTTTGCTCCTACAGCATGCATGAGTACTCCCAAACTGGGCTAATTTCAAATCTGAAGTGGTGCATTGCTGTCATCTACTGGTGCTTGTGCATCAGTGAAGTTACTTCCAAGCAGCATCTAGCACTCCTGTTGAAAAACGTACGTATATGCAAATTACCTACAGTAGAACCTCTGACTCCGATCATAATTTGTTCCAGAAAACTGGTCGGACACCGATTTGGTCGGAGTCTGATTCAATTTTTCCCATAAGAAATAATGGAAAACTGATTATTCCGTTATGACGTAACAACAATGGACCCTTTTGCGTAATAATTAGTGATATTTGTGATGTCTAATACACATACACTCATTAGTAAAATGGTTGTGGACCGCTGTTGTACGACACCACTTTACTGGGCAGAGGGATATGTGAACGCACACACGGTCACTAGAGAGAAGAGTGGTGCGTTGATCACATGTCTGTCCGGAAGCTTCCGAACGTTGCTTCAGGGACGCGGAAACACTAACCCTAACCTGGCTCGGTAAACTGTTCGGAGGCCGGTGTTTTGTTCAGTTTGGGGAGGTTCAAAAGCTTCGAATTTTTGGTTTGAACTCCGATTTGTTCGAATCTGTCGACGTTAGATGTCAGCGTCTCTACCGTATATATAATGTACATAAAGTACAGTAAACAGAACGGCAGTTTTATAATTTCAAAGGTGACAGTAGAGCGAGAAGTGTGTGTCCCAACACTTGTTTACGTAGAGAAACTTTTGCTTGATCAGCTTGCCGTCCCAGAGTCAAAAAGCATTTTTCAAACTTGTTCCCTGCTTTTCCTGACGGCGGTAAAATGTTGCCGCCAAGGTCAAAGCAAACATGCCATTGACACGTCCACACACCCACACACGCACATGGCATCCCCCCGCGCACGCAAACACACACTCACTAGGAGGGGCACGCCCCAGTAGCCTCGTTTACACGCCGACATGGTGTTGTGGGATGCCAGGACAAATATAGACGTGAGCCAAGCGTTCTTCAAAGTGACGGCTTTTCAACACGCCGTTTAATTTTGGATGCGCTGAGACGCGAGACCATTAACAAGCATCATCTTCACAAACCAACCACGCCGCCGCCCACATTCGCTTTACCACATCCGGAAATTACGCTACAAGATTTACAAATAGGCTATAACAGGTGTACGCCAAAATAAAAGTTGAATTCCTTGGTTACACGGTTGATTTTGTTCAAATAATCGCTCGCAACATCTTAAATATTTCTTTGTTTAGGGAGGCGCAAAAAAATCTTGAAATAACAACAGACTGTCCAGGTGTCTGTTGAAAAACAAGTTAAAATAATACACATATTTGATAATAGCAACTGATTTACCACGGAAGTGGAAAGAATATAAGAATTACGCAATGTATTTCTTTGCTTCGAGTTTCTGGTTTACTAAACACGTCAGACCCCGGACGTACCATTTTGATTTTGGCAAGAGGGTGGTGGGGTTTATGGGATGAACCATATGAGATTAATATTAATCTCATCGCCTCTGATGTGGAGAAAACTGATTCGCCGGACTCTTTGTCTCAATTAGAGTAAACCATATTAGTTGAGTGAGTAAACTTTAGCGTAATTGTGATTTTATTTGAGTAATTAAAATAGCGTGTTTTTCAGCTTTGCGCTTGCCGTAGTTGTTAAGCGCGCAGTTTGAGAGAGGAGGAATCGAGCGCTCAGTACTGTCGTCGGTTTTTGAATAGTAGTCGCCGATGTACATATAGTTTAATATTCTTTTTTAAGTCAAGTCACACTTTGATTTCGAGAGCCAAACATCTCATTGGAAGCTCGCCGATGCGCTGGCAAGGATGTTAGCAGGCTAATTTTGGGCCGAAACGCGACGACAACAGAGTGAACATGGTCAGAAATAAAATGGAGCTTGTTTCATTGCCATTAAAAGTCTCCTGTAAGTTGACATATTTTGTTTTGCATCTTTTGTCTTGTCACCACCCAGAGGAGGAGTTGGGCTCCCAGTCAGGTCGCCAAACGAAAGCAAGCCGACGGTGAGGATGACCAAGAGTGGACGTGTGCGACGGTCAGTTAATTTGTTGAATTACCAGCTAAGAGTGAATATACTTAAGTTTTTCTAAAATGCCAACATTACTAATCAAACATCCACCTTAATGAAATCCTGCAAGTATTTATAATTACACATAGTTGCCACAAGTTGGCAGCACAATACTACGTTTCTGTAAATGAAGCTCCTCAATCGACTTCAACACAGTTCCTTGGCACGACGATGCCGCTGTAGTTTGTTTGCTTTCATATTTATTCGTGTTGCTTTTAATGTTGGGTGATTGTGCTGAGTGATTGACAGGTGTACTGTGCTGCTGTCCACAGAAGAAAAAAAGAGCTATAGGGAGCCAAGCGACGCAACCAAGTCCCGTGTCTCTGTTCAGGAGGCCCCTGACACAGCTCAGCGTTGGCCCCGCATGCCCGGACAGCAACAAACACGTAAGCACCAGTGAAGGCGTGGCATTTGCTTGAGTCTAACTGCCTCATCACCTGATGGAAATCATGTATCTGCAGGAGGAGTTTATTCGTCGGATCCTCTCCAGGCCATTTAAAGTTCCCATCCCAAATTACACAGGTGAGATTTTGACCAACACAAGTTTTTAAGGGGGCAAGGGTAATGTCCAGTTGGGTATGAAGGGTTACAATTGTGTACTTGTGGATCTGACTCTGTATTATTAGCTTTAGCTGTTAGCATGATGCTACTAGTGGTCCTCAGACAGAGCTTTAATCAAGAACATAACCTGAAGCTTTTGCCTTGTTTCCCCCCCGTAACAGGCCCGCTGGGCATCCGGACGCTGGGCCTGAAGCGAGCCGGAGTGAGGCGGGCGCTTCACGACCCTTTTGCGGACGATGCCCTGGTTCTGTTTGAGCCCGAGACGCTGAGCGCCCACGAGCTGCTCAAAATAGACAAGTAGGAGCACTCTGACAGTTACACGGCCAACATGTATCCACATCCTATCTGGTTCACTTTGTCACTCTTTTTTCTTTTGTCTTGTTGTCTTGTGCAGGGACAAAAGTCCTGTCCATGTGGTTGTGGACCCTGTCTTAGGGAAGGTGCTCAGACCTCACCAAAGAGAGGTAAGCTCCACGTAATACATAAACGGCACTTGGATGTCACTCTGTCTGTTTCGTGAAAAAGAATGTTTCAGTGTTTAATCGGTAAAACTGACCAATGATTATTCTTAAAAGGGCCAATATGAAATAGGCCCAGGGCCCTAATGTCAGTAACCGAATTCTAGGGCGTCAAGTTCCTGTGGGACTGCGTTACGGGGCGCCGCATCCCCGGCTCGTTCGGCTGCATCATGGCCGACGAGATGGGCCTGGGCAAGACCCTGCAGTGCATCGCGCTGGTGTGGACGCTGCTGCGCCAGAGCGCCGACGCCAAGCCTGAGATCGACAAGGCCATTGTGGTGTCGCCCTCCAGTCTGGTGCGCAACTGGTACAACGAGGTGTCCAAGTGGCTGGGAGCGCGCGTTGCGCCCCTGGCCATCGACGGAGGCTCCAAGGACAACATTGACCGACAGCTCGGTGAGCAATCGGGCGCTGCGGCGTGGCTCGACCGCGTACGTCGTGCGACGTTACTGCACGTCCGTCGTCTTTCCTAGTGAACTTCATCTCGCAGCGTGGGCTTCGTGCACCAACGCCGATTCTCATCATCTCCTATGAGACCTTCCGGCTGCACGCTGAGGTTCTGCACAAAGGCCAAGTGGGACTTATCATCTGCGATGAGGTATTTGCAGGCCGCTTGACTCGCAACGCTGACCTTTGCAGCGCGGTCAGCGGCGCAGCACACACAGTCTCACTCGCACGCAGGGCCACCGGCTCAAGAACTCCGACAACCAGACGTACCAAGCCCTGAACGCCATGCGTGCCCAGAGGAGGGTGCTGATATCGGGCACACCCATCCAGAATGACCTGCTGGAGTACTTTAGCCTGGTGCACTTTGTCAACGCCGGCATCTTAGGTTAGCGCTCGCGTGCATGGCTGGGCCAGACAGAGTTTTGAGCAGCTGTTGCAATGCTATTCAAAATGTTTTCCGTCACATCAGGTACCGCTCAGGAGTTCAAGAAGCGATTCGAGCTGCCCATCTTGAAGGGTCGTGACGCCGACGCCAGCGATAAAGAACGACAGGAGGGAGAGGACAAACTCAAGGAGCTCATTGCCATCGTCAACAGGTCTTTCCCCCCCCCCCCTCTCTCCGCTTTGGGGTGAAAGGGGCCTTGAGTGCTGTGGTTTTTTCAGGTGTTTAATCAGGAGAACCTCCGACATCCTGTCCAAATATTTGCCTGTGAAGATCGAGCAGGTGGTCTGCTGCAAGTAGGTGTAATTTGCCCCACTAATTTTACAATTTGGGACTTTTCTGGCTCAAACTTCTGAGACCTTTCTTGACTTGAACTGCTAATGGCGCAAATGTGTTGTCTCGCAACAGGCTAACGCCGCTGCAGACGGCGCTCTACAAACACTTTCTGACGCAGGCCAAGCCCATGGAGGCACTGCAGACGGGCAAGATTAACGTCTCCTCCCTGTCGTCCATCACCTCGCTCAAGAAACTGTGCAATCGTAAGATTTCCTTGACACTCGTAGCACCGTTTTTTATTTTATATTTTGCTTTGGTCTCAGAATTCATTCGAGTCTTATCTCAAAGCAGCACTGTATTTGGCTATGAGACCTTCAAATGTGGCTCTTCCCTCGCATGTCCACTCTTGTCAGACCCAGCTCTCATCCATGACAAGTGCTTGCAGGGAGAGGAAGGTTTCCAAGGCACTCTGGATCTTTTCCCAGGCGGCTACTCCGTTAAAAGTGTGGAGCCGCAGCTGTCAGGTAAGACGATGCCGGCGCGAACGTCGGCACAAGTGATGCCATGTACTTGCTGTCATTCCAGGCAAAATGTTGGTCCTGGACTTGATCCTGGCCGTGACAAGGACCACCACCAGCGACAAAGTAGTGCTGGTCTCCAACTACACGCAAACATTGGACATCTTTGAGAGGCTGTGCCACTCCAGAAGGTATCCCTATGTACGACTGGATGGCACCATGTCCATCAAGAAGAGGGCCAAGATTGTGGAGAGATTCAACAGTCCTGACGTAAGTTGAAAATCCTTGAAGATGCATCTCGCCATTTTCATGGTTTCAATTCAACCGCTTCTTGTTTCAGAACCCAGAGTTCATCTTCATGCTGAGCAGCAAGGCGGGCGGCTGCGGTCTGAACCTGATCGGCGCCAACCGTCTGGTGATGTTTGATCCCGACTGGAACCCGGCCAACGACGAGCAAGCCATGGCGCGGGTGTGGAGGGACGGCCAGAAGAAGACGTGCTACATCTACAGGCTGCTGTCGGTGAGTCGACGGGCGAGCGACGACCATCTTGAGTTCCGATGTTTTGTACGTGATCCTGCCCCATGCGTCCGCAGACGGGAACCATCGAGGAGAAAATCCTGCAACGGCAGGCGCACAAGAAGGCACTGAGCAGCTGCGTGGTGGATGAAGAACAGGACGTGGAGCGACACTTTTCGCTCGGGGAACTCCGCGAGCTCTTTGCGCTCAACGGAGAGACGGCTAGTGACACGCACGACAAGTAAGAATTTGCTTTTCTGCCTTATAGGCCGGCATGCGATCACGTTTTCGAGCTTTTGCAGTTAGACATCTTCCAAGACCAACACAGTTTAGATGTTTTCTGTTTCAAATCAAAAGAAATCATGTCACCTTACTCACTTCAGACTTGCTCACGCAGTTCTCCAAAGAAGCGAAGCGAGCTTGTTTGAATTTTCTTTGTCACTCTCACTTAACTGTAAAACTGAAATGAGGAAAAAAAAGTTAGATTGTTTGGTATGTTATTTTTTACCACCAAAATATTCAAAACAACCATCAATTAAACATCTGTAGCTTAATGCTAACATACTGTGAATACAGGGTAATTGTAAGCCTCCACCAAACAGCAGTTACCTGTCAAACAAATGGCAAACGGCATCAGACGCGTGACTTGAAGCCACTTCGCAGGTTCCGCTGTCGCCGCTGTGTCAATGGCATCCAAGTGCGGCCGCCTGCGCCAGAGTTGGACTGCACCAGCGACCTGTCCCAGTGGCACCACTGCTGGGACAAGAAGGGCCTAAGGGACCAAGTGCTGAAGGCTTGCTGGGACGCCGCCACCATCTCCTTCGTCTTCCACCAGCGCTCCCATGAGGACCAAAGGGGTGTTGTTTGACTTGGATTTATTTCTGCTTATACATTTTTTTGTCAGTGTTGCTTTTTTATCCCCAAATAAAAGCCCATTTTTGTATTATCACGTACATTAATCAGCAGTGCTTCACGAACTTGAACTTGTGCCGGTAGCGTTACAGTAATGCCTGTAGTTATCTTATTTAATCATACCGGTCAACTTTTTTTTTTTCTTTACATTTTTGAAATCGGCATCAAAAGGCATAAATATATCTCAATTCAAATGTGTAGACCGGTGTTGGTGAATTTTCAGAGCAAGGCCCTGACCTCCGGGAATTACGGGTGCTCTTGGCTAAGTGACAACATTAGCAACAACCATTTCATTCATCTGTTTCTTAATTGCAATTGACAACTGCTTTCCCACAACGTGATGTTCCCACCACGGCCACACGAGGACAGCGTATTAGACATACGGATTTAAATGATTTACATTTCCTGTCAGACGCAGGATTACATTGCTCCGTAGTTGGAGGATAAAGATCATATGCCTGTTACTGCAACTATCAGTTAACCGTTAGCACATACTGATATTTTCCATTATGTTAGCCTCAACTTGCAGTTGTGAGGCAGTTTACGTATTTGTCTTTAATAAACTTAATACTTAATAAATTTCAGTCGGGAGTGGCAATAAAATGTTTTAAGTCTGACGAAAAGTGTCGACCTGCCAAAACACGCACTGTATGTTGCGAGCCAAGACGAAGCCACTTTGAGTCGTTTATTAAAGCAAAAAGGAACACGTTCAGTCTTGACTGTGACAAGTGACAAACACTGATATTCCTCACTCTTCCTCCTCCTCATCACAAGAATAGAAAACCCCCTCGTCCAATATAAAAAGAACTTGGGTTTTCTTTAACACCTGGAACAGGAAACAATCTGCTTCAATGTCACTACGTGTGCATGCTGATTGACTGCGCGGCTCGGCCGCGCCCACAAGGACGCCTTTAAATAGACTCGTAAACTTCCATCAACGTGAGAAAATTTACCATGTCTTTAAAAGCTTAAGCTTGTTTGTTTCATGTTAACGTTCACATCACTCGCTATAGGTCAACTTTTTTTTAGTCTGTACACGCTTAATGTACATCACACACATTCGTCTGACACGCGTACAACACGTAAGAAGGCATCAAATAAATAAGAAATAAATTACAAGTTTCAAAAAAGAGCAGGTTAAAAAATTCGGTCGGCTTCCCAAACCTTTGAATCTTCATGGTAACATTTTTATATGATTAAGATTTGCTTTGAATACAATGGCACCTTGAGATAACGACGTGGGCAAATAAGCTCTATTGTACTTACCGAAAAACAAAATAGGAGTTTGATTGCAGCTTCTAGTTAGTGTGCAATGTGGCCACTGGAGGGTGGTATAATACTGTTATGCAGACACAATCAAAGAAGACTGTTACTACTACAAGTGTTACATAGTAAGTTGGAGTAATACTTTGTTGCAGAGGATAAACAATTTCTACTTATGTATTATATTTTCAGTAGCCCGTCTTAAGATATGTCCAATTGTCTGTTAGCATTAAGCTAAAGTCAAGTTACTGCAGTTTTCAATACATGTAATTATTGTCTGCATGTGTGAACTGTGTTGATGTCGAGGTCCTCAGATTTCAACTTTCTGCTTGCAAGAAAAAGCCCAAAATTGTTGGGTCTCTTGTATCTCAAGGCACCAATGTAATTTCAAATGAATTTTCTGGGATTGATCCCACCGTGAATTATTACGCTGTCGTCGGGCGCTGACAATCGCTTTTGACACAAATAGGGCAGAAGTGGTGTCGGATGTGAAACTTCACAACCTTCGTACCCGTAAAAGTGTCGGCACTTGTGGTGCTGCGCGAAAGGGGCTTGGACGTTGCAGCGTTGTCTTTTTTCTTCTTCTTTTTTTTAGAAGCACATTAGTGTCACGGTGTGAAATAAGTAAACCAAAAGACACATTCACAAATCAGTGGCGAGTCGCAACGGCATCAATGAGGGTATCCTGGTCTTGCAACTGTGAAGGCATATGGAAAGATCTTTCAGGATTTGCTCCATAGTCTTCATACCCAGCTCGAGGTCCATGTACTAGTCGGGTATGTGCTTTGTCCTCACTCGTAAGTTGACGCTAAAGTTTCTTCATTTCTCGTGCCTCAGTTGGCAGACTGATACTAAGATCGTAAGATGGCTCCATCCTTGATATCTAGTTTGGTGTCCATGTGGTAGTGCTCTCTTGGTCTAGCTGAATAAGAGCATTCGGAGCACTAGTAGAACGACTGTGACTTGTGTTGTTTTTTACAGTTATTTATTTTTAAAAGCTACAGCTGTACTACTAGTGCACTGAATTGTCTTCCTAGTGAGGACAAAGTATATAAAGGACATGGAGAAATTGCTGGAGGGGCTTTCCATAAAGGCACGCGGAGTACCGCAGGGGTGTGGGTCATGCCACCTTCTTTTTTCTTTTAGGGTGTGTGTGTGTGTGGGGGGGGGGTTATAGGATGGTGTCCATGAAGCTGGTGTCCAGCGTGTGGATGAGGAGCCTGATGAAGGACATTTCCTTGCGCGTGTTCTCGAAGATGACGCGCGGGTCGTCCGACTGGCAGCGCAAGCAGTTGGGCGCCATCACCATGGCCAGGTTGTTCACGTCCATCTTGGTCACCGACACATTGGACGGCTGCGCGAACACCTGTGTTGCCATGAATTACTCGATTCAATTCTTCATATACTTTCAGCATATATATTTCGCACTTTCTAATTCAATAACAACTTAATTATAGTAAATTTATAGAAATAACTGAAAATTGTATGGATTATTTTCTTTGACAAATACAATTTTAACTTTTTTAATTTCATTAAATACTGTCACAATTCAATTCTTTACAAAAACAATTTTTCATATCTGCTTAATTATTTGACTATTCCGATGGACTATTTCCTGTCCTTGCGCTGGTGCTGTGTTCGTACCTGCAGGAAGCGAATGAGGTAGCATAGCACCAGTTTGTTGATGTGCGGCAGTCCCAGCACTACTTGGACAGCGGCCTCTGCGTTGTCGTAGTTCTTGACGCACTCGTCGTAGAACTCGTGTGGGATGAGTGGCTCCTCTAGCTCGCGGTACCAAAACTTCAGAAGTGACGCTGTGGATGTGCATGCGTGGCATGCAATTAAATGAAAAGTAATATCGTTAAAAAAAAAAAAAAAAACATTTTCTTGTTATGAATCCTTTATGCTGGAGGGGGCGGATGTGAGTGCTGACCTGGAATGTGAGGGTCCTCCAGTCCCGTTGGGATCTTCCACTGGTCCACTTGCAGCTTGAGAGCGTTCACCTCATCAATGTCTCCTGGAACCCTGGACACACAAGGAAAACTTGACTTTTTGGATGGAGCTATATGACTATTTTATGATTATTTCTTATTTTGCAATAAAAAGGCTTGGCGGTATAATGTAGCTTGTCTGACTCGAATTGTTGGTGCACCTTCGAATTTATTGAGATAGAAACGGTGTTCCTGACCTGAAGATGCCCTCCGTCTGGTCCCCGTTGAGGCCCAAGACCTCCTCGGACAGGCGGGTCTGAACCCAGGGCAGCTGGTGGTCCGGGTAGCGCTCCCTCTGCAGGGCCATGACCTCCTCCAGGGAAGAGCCAAACATGGACGGGCTGAAGATGGCGTTGCGGGCATGCTGGATCTCTTCCAGACAGGGCTTCTGAAGACCCTGAGAACGAACATGGACACACGTGACTGGACTAGATTGGATTGAACTGGACGGGGTCTCGACGGTACCTTCTTGGCTCCGGTCAGTGCCGCCTTGGTTAGCTTCCTGTAGCTATGTTTAGCATAGCTGCTAATAGCCACTCCTGAAGAAAACAACACACAGGACTTATTTAATAACTTTGATGAATTAATTCTTATTTACACAGCTGTTTGTAATATTTTGACCATCATATAGAAAAATAAGGTTGTCAAAAAATCACGGCTAAATAATACTAGACTTAAGTGTGTACAAACCCTTGGTGTCGTTGAGAGGGTCCATGTGTCTGCAGATGTAGCCCTCAAGGTAGTTGTGGAAGCGCGGCGTGGGCGGGAAGAAGGCCAGGCAGATGGCCATTAGCTCCCAGCCACGCTCCAGACTGTCGTAGCGGAAGTTCTCCGTGGTCTGCCGGCACAGCTGGATGTAGAGCTCGTCGCGGAGTCCCTGGTTACTCCACCCGCGGACCACCACCTGGAGGGGAAAAAAAAAAAGTCCACTAAGACAATCCGTTGTATTTTCTGTGGTTGCCAACCACGCCTGAAGAGGGCACTTCTGTGTACTAAAAGTCCTTAGACCTCCAGGGCTACGTAGAGGGGGTCGGCTTTGGTGCGGCGATCCCCCATGTAGGTCTGGATGAGCTTGAAGATGTCCACCGCTTCCTTCTTGACGCTGCGGTCCGAAGTGACGATCATGGGCTTCTTGATGGGCTCGCTGCTCCACGCCAGCATGTTGGCGATGGACACCTTCCTCCTGAACAAACCCTGACAATTCATCGCATGACTGGATTACTATGACGTTAAGAGCGGTAAGCGAGCATTAAAGCTAGTGTCTGTGCACCTGCGTGTGTTTGTTGAAGTGCTTGGACGCCCAGTTCTCGATGTCGGTCTCGGAGGACGGTTTTCTCAGGGTGAATTCCGGGAAGACGCCGCAGCTAGCGCTCGGCATCATGTTCCTGGCATTGCGGCTGGCCTCAAACTGGGCGCAGGCTCCCAGGTCCTCCGACTGAGACGAGAAGAAGGGCAAAATGGTAAGTGACTGGCGGAAATTTTCCAGCGGGTATCTGGGAGGCCGCTAACCAATTACAAATACTATTTACTTTTGCCAAGTCCCGTGAGGGAAAGAGTACCTGTGAGGGATGGAGATAAGTCTCGGGTGAGGCCAGGCTGGTTTGCATGGAGAGACTTTTCTCCAGCAGGGCCTGAGGGAATCCGAGACGCTCGAAGGTGCTTCTCTTCCAGAGGTGTCCATCGCTTTGCGCCAGGGCTTCGTCCTCGCTAAAAGCCCTCACCACCGGCCCTGGCAGCGGGGGCGGCATGGCGCCGTCGCTCTCGTAGCCGTCCTTGGAGCTCTGGGCGCCGCCCTGGCCCGAGTCCCAGCTGCTGCGCTGCTTCATCACCTGCTGCGCCTCCCACGCCAGGCGGGCCTGCGCCAGCATGGCCTCCGACGCCGTGCCCCCAAAGTCCCCATCAGGGGCGCCGCAGCGAGCCAACTCCTGGGGGAGCGACGGCTTCCGGCTTTTGCGCTTGCGGTTTCCGCCGGGGGAGAAGGCTCCGGCGGAGGACGTGGACAAAGAGTGGGTTTGGCTGGGCGACCAGGATACGGAATCCTCGTAGAGCAGCCTCTGGCCCCCCTCGCCGCCCTCGCCGCTGTAGTCCAGCAGCAGGCGGGGGTCTCGGATCAGCGACTGACTGTGCTGCAGGGTGTAGGAGCCCCCGTAGGAGCCGCCGTAGCCTCCCGTGGTGCCGTAACGCAGCAGGCGGTCGGCCGTCTTGAAGCGAGGGCTAGAGGACGACTGTTCCACATACACCAGCTGCTTGACATATTCCTTCCCCATGGGACTGTACTCCAGACTTTGCGTCTTGTCTGGACATTTCTGCCGGGTCAGAACCAGCTGGCCGTAAGGGGACTGCTTGGGAGAGTGGTAGAGGGGCACCGAGGTCTTGCGGGCGGGCGACTTCCCGGCACCGTAGAAGGACGATTCGGACAGGTGGATGTCGGAGGGCGGCTCCTCATAGATGGGCGGCGGTTGGTACTCGGAGGGCGGCTCCTCGTAGAGCGGCGGCTCGTAGGCGTAGCGCGGCGACGACGGCTGCGACTCGGCCGAGGAGCGTCGTTGGGTGCCGCCCAGCTCGGCGCGCTTCAGAAAGGGAGAATGCCGGCGCTCGGGGTACGGGACCGGGGAGGCGTCGGGTTCCGAGGCCGCTGGGTTGCTGCCCCCGGAGGAACGCCGGCTTCGCGCCGCCGTGCCCCCGCCCGGCGTGGGCGGGTCACACGGCGAGTAACCGTTCCCCTGGTGGGACAGGAAGCTGGGCTCGCGGTCCGTCACCTTGATCAGCATGCGCTCCTTGGTACCTGTGTTCCATCTGAACGGGGACGTGCTGAGGCCGGGAGAGGGGACAGGATATGAGGAGGAGGAAAGGAGAAAGGAATCAATGAGAAAATACAAAAGGGATGAGACACATTCAGGGGAGAGCGGGAGACTTCAAGTCAATCAATAAAAAAAATTAAAAGCGGCGAGTGTTTAATTAGCCAAAGTTCATCGAGTTCATGTTGAAACTTTAATCAGGCAAGCGTTTCACTGGCACCCAGCGAGCCAGCCAGCGAGCCAGCTCTTCACTTGGCATCGGTCTCGTTTATCCAACACCGCCGACAACCACAGGAGGACCCTAGTGTGAAATTGATCGGTCACCTGGCACTTTGGCACCTCTGAAGCGAGCGGGCGCCGAATGCTCGCTGAATGGCGTGAGCGTGAGAATGTGACAACAAACAAGAGAAGCCTTCAAAGGCGCTTGGGATCTTTTGAAGGCCCAGCACAACATTTTCAGAGCCTCAGCAGGCCTTTTGGGAAGCAGACTATCCGCTTATAAACTCAAAATTTTCCAAGCGGCCGAGATGAGCCTGAGATGTTGCGTGACGGTCGGCCCCCGCCCTCACTCACCGCTCTGCTTCGTCCTTCCCGACCTGTTTGTCAGTCCCTTCCTGATCCAGGGAGGACGAGGTGCTCCCTTCCCGGCTGACCCCGCTGTTGCGTCCCGGACTGTTGTCGGCCGACGCCCCTTCGGCGCCCCCGGCGGCGGCGTGGCGGGGGCTGGCGGCGTCGGTGTGCTGCTTGAGCGTCTGCAGTTTAGCCAGCGGGATGATGTCGCAACCTTGCGGGCGGTGCCAGACGGTGCGCTGCGTGGAAGCATTGTAGTAGTAGAAGCGCGAGGTGTTGGGGTCAAACAGCTCCCACCACTGGTTATCGCCCGTGCGCTTGATGCGCACACCCGGCGGCGGGTCCCACACGCACTCGCCCGTCAGTAGGTTGGCGTACATGCGCTCGCGCGTGCGCGGCTCGATGATCTCCACCCACTCCAACCTGGCGGCACACAAACGGGTAGTCTCGGTCAGCTCAACTCCGTTAGCATGTGGCTATGCTATTCTCAGCCATTAAGATGAAATGTTTAAGAGAGGAAGACAAAGAAAACTTGTAAACACATGAAATTGGTAAATTAAAACAAAAAAGTGCGTCTTTGTAAACAGCCACTGTCACAGTCCCGCCGTGTCAAATGGAGCAGAAGGGGGCCGTTAAGTAGAACTCCGCTGGGGCGACGGGAGGATTAATTGGCCGTAATTGCTTCACGCCTTTGCAGTCCAAGTGACCCACTTTCAGCCCACGGCGTGGGATGAAATATTCACCAACGACAAACTGACGATTGACACGATCACCCCTTTCACGCAGTCTGCTCAAGCTGACGTTTTTCTACCCCCGTGCCATGTCTATTTTTCCCCAGGTTCCTATTCTGAGCAAAATGAACGGACATTGAAGAAAAATTTTCAGGTCATATTAGTAGAAGCATGGAGGTAAGATGGCGTGTGGAATGGCAGGACGGGGTTGTCAAGTGAAAGTTGGCGTCTGTCAGGCTAACGCATGTCGACAAGGACAATCGGAGCGACTACAAAGGTCGGCCGAGGGCTGCGAGGCGTCAGGCATCTTGCCGCCCGGCGCTAGTGACATCATACAACCGCCACACGCTAAAGTAGCTCATGTTCAAGAATTTATGCCTAAACGACTAAATGTTAAAAGGGCTTATACGACTCGAGAAAATCATATTTTGCTGGTGGGCAAAAACTCGTTTTCTCCGTTTTGGTCAGTACAAGTCAAGCTTGTGAAATCAGACAATAAGCTTTTTTCTGAGCTGTTTTTGTGAAGTGAGAGCTTCCGAGTGCATCCAAAGAGGCTTGAAGTGTGTTTACCAAGAGAGCCGCCATCTTCTCGTGGCCCCTGGCCAGCCGCTTTATGTCCCTGAATGTAACATTTGTCTTGCTTACTTTGCATTCCTGTGTGTGTGTGTGTGTGTGTGTGTGTGTGTGTGTGTGTGTGTGTGTGTGTGTGTGTGTGTGTGTGTGTGTGTGTGTGTGTGTGTGTGCGTGTGTGTGTGTCTTTCAGTTTTTCTTTCGTGGCTTTCAAGTGCTCGCCGCTCGGTTTTGCTCAGGTTAGCAAACTCACCAGATTGTAATCTCAGATTAAATACAGAAGATGTTGCAAATTAGACGGAAAACTTCATCCTCTACAGATTTCTTTCCCGACAAAAGTTCCGGTGTTATCGGTGACGAAGCAAAATGGCAGCATTTGTGTGTAACTAAATTAGAAAAATGTGACAAATGTTCATTACATATTTTTCAAACAATAATTGATATCTTGTAATCAACTTCAAAAAATCAAATAAAAATACTGTCATACCATATAACATTTCAATTCAGTTTCACAGAGTCCCAATTTCCACAACATAGTTTTAAGAATATGAAAACAATGGTTGAAGCAAAACGCTTTTAGACACTGTCTGATGTGATAGTGCATGGGAGGAAGGGAGGGATGGAGGAAGGAAGGAAGGAAGGAAGGAAGGAAGGAAGGAAGGAAGGAAGGAAGGAAGGAAGGAAGGAAGGAAGGAAGGAAGTTAGATAGGAAGGAGAATGTGAGTTATTCTGAGGAGAGGCGCTGGGCTCCTCCCCTGCCATCTGGCGGGTGGCGGCATTCCACTCATTCTGTCGCAGCCGCTCAAAGCTGAGCGCAGCATCTCCTCTCCGTGGATTCCTGCGTCATTCCCAGTGAGCGTCCTGAGCTCATCTGGAATCTTGCCAACACTAAAGCGGCCTCTGGGAAAGCCAGGAGCTGAAAACTTGGGAGGTGCCAGGCGGCCCCCTGCCGTGCCGTGCCGCAAAACATGGCCGCAAAGGCTTTTGTACCCCCTCATCTTTTACTGAAGAGTTGTAAAACACGTTTTCTTAAAGTCTCTGATTAACGCAGAACACGTGACTGCTCGACTGAACTGAGCTTTTTTGTTGGATTTTCTTGGTGACGGAAGATGGATGCCTGGGTGTGTAAAATGCCGGGGAATCCATCTTATTATTATTTTATAATATTCTAACTGTGTTCACTCCCACAATGGCGCAAAACGCCCCGAACTCCACCCAGGCGCAGTTAGACAAAAACAAGGCCCTTAAAGTGCAGTTTTCTTGTCTCGTATCAGAGTAATACACTTGTATCAGTCAAGCAGATGTCATGTGACATGCACGCACACGCAGCGAGACTAATAAACTATGTGCGGCTAATTAAACATTGATTGCCGCTCCGTCCATTTGCGAGCCGGCTCATGTTAAATGCAGGAGCTGCTCTTTCCCAACACTCGAACGGCACTGGCTAGCCGCCGTCACGCTACGCCTGCGTGTGAGTCAGCATCAGCTGATTTCACAGCATTTGATGAGTGCGTACACTTGCCCTCATTAACAGCGAGTGTGCCCGCACAGATGTCCTCCGCGACGGCAGCTAGCGGACACCTCGCGTGTGCACATGCTAGCTCGTCTGTTAGCTCACCAGCTTTCAACTCTCCCCCCTCAAATTGCCACCATGATGAGCACAGATTGTGACAGGCCGTTATTATAACAGTTTGTACGCTCGTAGCGAACATGCGGCAAGGCTTCACGCTGCATGCTGCAGGTGCTGCTATTTTGATTAGCAACGGAACAAAACTGGTTTAATTGTTTTGATGCCTTGCTAGGTGCTGCTGTTTTGATTAGCAATAAGAATATGAGCACGAACACGCGCAGACGCACGAACACGCGCGCGCATACGCACACACCTAAAAGTGGAAAGGATTCACGGTCCTTCAGAGCATTTCAGAACGATGAAAGAATGAATTTGTCATCCTTTCTTTGATTTCGCCCCATCAATTTTATGCCGAGGATGCTCCACATCCACTGATGATTTTCCGTGTCAGTGAGCGGGGTGCGTCCAATCACTGTTTGACTAACAGGGGTGAGGATTGCAGGGCCAATACCAATCAAGAGATACAGCAAGTGACACGCTCCAGCCCCCGCCCCCTCCGTCATTTTCTGGTTACTATCAATCAGTCCATCAGGTACCCCTCCCCCCAATCCTTGCCATCCTGACAGCCAGTGCTGCCGCAAACTGGATTCCCCAAGATGCAACCTTAATGCCATAGTTTTAGCATTCTTGCTAATCCTCGCATAATTTATCTAAGAATCGAATTGCCGAGTCCCAAAAAGCTTTGTTGGGCTGGACGGGCTCATGTCACCTATGCGCCGGTAGTCAAAGGTCGAGGCGAGCTCTGTGCCACACCAGCGAGTGGCAACGAGCCTCTCACCGAGGGAAGACAAGGAAAGATGGAGAAACTATGCTAATTTCTAAGTTAACCTTAAACAAAACACACGCACACACACGTGCCACACTGGATGCTGCGCATCAGTTGAGTGCGGGGGAGACGGTTTCCTAGCAACGGTGGCCTCATCCATGGCGTGACCCTCTGTCGCTGCACATGTGCCATGTCTGCAAAGGTAGCGTGACACCAACCCACTCGTTCCCCATCCCCCTCATCCCGCCCCGCTGCCTAAAATGATTGCGGCATCAGACGCAACGTTCAGGCAGCGCCTAACATCAACATGACGAGACTCTGACTTCAAATTGTGACCAATGCTCAAAAGCATAACTTGAAAAACCTAACCTTTTCCTTGTCACCTTAAAAAACGCTTGAAACCCTAATTTACAACCTTAACTCGAAACCTCAACCCTGACTTTTAACCTTTACTCAATCTTGAAAGCGTGATTTGAAATCTTAATCTTGGTTTATAAACAACGTTTGAAACCCAAGGGCGATCTTAAAACCTTAATCCTGGCTTTAGAGCTTAATTTGACACCCTAACTTGAGTTCAAAAGCCTGACTTGAAATCCAAACTAAAAACCACCAAGACTGGTTAATTTGAAAAAAAATCACCAAAGTGCTATCTTGTTTGTTACTTCCACTTTCTACAGTACACCCCACCATACTCCCAGATGGCCATCAAGGGCATCAAGAGACATATTGTGTTCGGCCAGAGTCTTTTACAGCTCTATTACACACGCATGCACACGTGCGCACACACACAAAGACACACACACACACACGGATTGTGGGGGTTGAGTGGCTTTGAATAGCAAGCGGAACACTTGAGTGGGCTTGTTTGACCACTCTGACCCTTCAGCCCACACCCTACGGACCAATCACAGCCATTATCACACACGCACACACAAAATGAGCAGCTCTGCTTCCTTGCTGCTTCAAGCGTCCGCACATAGACTGCAGCATAACCAAATCCTTCACGTGTGCTGAACGTCCTCTTTCCATCAGTTCTTCCATCACACCTGATATTTACATTACAGTGGTGGCGCATTCACGAGGACGTGTCAACTCCTCTGTGAGCTCATCAGTGCAGCACTAATTGCCGGAGTTCTATGTAAAGAATATGCCAGTGTTGAGGGTTGTTGCATCACAACATCCATGTTAATTGGTGTTAAGTTAGCAGTCCATTCTTAACACGGTTGTGGATTGTTTAAAATACACAAATTGTAGCCGTCTTTGTTTTAGTGTTTAGATTTTTCTTACTGTTTAGTTACTGCTGTGAGATGGTGGCAAAAAACATTTGCCTCATAAAAGTCCACTAGCTTAATGCTAACACCCAATGCAAAGGTTCACAGACAAATGAACAAAAGTGCCTGTATGTTTGGTACTGTTGTTGTTTGTCACAAAATTGGATTCAAGTGTCATTTTATTCCATGCTTGGCATCAATTAGCAATGCTTGCCAGGTTGACAAATTAAAATTTTAGCATCCAAAAGGCACTTTTGGGTGTGACGACGGCAGCTTGATGAAATATGCGCTACTTCCCCCACTGAGTTGTGTGCGTGTGTGCGTGCGCGTGTGTGTGCGTGCCCAAATCAAAGTGTTCCACTGCAGCCTCTTGTGTTGATCTACTACCGCTACCACTCATCACAATAACAACAACAACAATGGCTGCGGGGATTCATTTCCACAACCTCTCCCTCTCTCCGACTGGCCCACAGACACGCTGTTAATTAAAAGTGCCTCCTCGTTAACATTCCCTCACCTTGTCACATCAATACACGGACGCACATCGGAAATACATTCACTCACATTCACACAAATGTCAACACACACATCACAGCAACATGCATCACATCAAAACACTTGTGAAAACACCATACACAGGAAGCACAAGCAAACAAACACACACAAACACACACACACACACTGAGCAGCAGCATTTCAACAAATACAATAAGACGTAATCCTATTAGAGTTGGAAAGTGCCCCCGCCCCCAACGCACTCAGGTTGCTGACACTCACACACACACTCTACCCACTAAAATACGCACACCCGCTGCTAGTTAGCTACTAGCAAAGATTAGCACACAGCACTTCAACAAGCCAATATAGACCACAAATCATCAAGTTGAACAGGAGGATAGCCATTTTGGTTTAAAGCGGCCGTTTCGGGCAAATTTCATGAGTTGAACTTTGACAAACTTCATGCAACTGTTTATCATTTACATTACTGCGAGGCGCTTCAAGTAATATTTTGTGATAATAGCTCATTATGTCTGTCACCGTCACACACATACATGACATGCATACACAACAAAATTTGCATTTTGGTTCAAAGCAGCCAGGCTCAATGTGAGTGTGCACGTCTGTCGTGATTTAAATGAGGTTACACGATCCGCGCGACACACAAATGCAACAACATCAATTATTAAGCAGGGCTAACCATGCTAGGCTAGCTGTGTGCCAGCTGTGTAAGTTAGCCTCACGCTCTACTCTGTCATCTTCACTATCCACAGAACAAAGGAGTGCGCTCACTTTTTTGGCACTAGGTCAGACCGCATTCAAATTTGGCTTGTTTTAAATGTTCCACCGGATTCACGGCTGAACATCAAGTTCGGAACACACCTCAGAGCACTTTTCCCAACAGCTAATGTGAGCTCTCCGATATGCCATATAGTGGGAGAGACTGGGTTCATCATCCAGTTGTCAATTTGACCTCTTCTCAAAGAGAAGTATGTTTTTATTTGTTGCTTTGCTTAGTAGGGACTTTTGGGTGGGAAACATGGAAGACCCTGTACTGGTCACCAGCCGATTGCAAGACACCAGAAGACGAACAATCAACTGGTCGACAGCCAAGTTCATGGCAGACGTGAACAAACCACGAATGAACTGGTCGACTGTACATTAAGGCACATCTCGACCAGCAACTGATTGTCAGTGACAAAGCAAAGATTGCAGTCAAGCTTCACACAGCACGGCCTGTTACTAGATTTGAGCCCTGAACCTCCGAACTGAGAGGTAGGCAAGCAACAGCCGCCATGCTGCCTTCCTTACTGAATGGGAGTAGGCAACGTGTGCCTGAAAGGCGTCGTAATGGAAGGAGAAGGGCACCGCACTTCCTGCTGTCTCCCTTCATCCATCATCCGTATGAGGGTGAGGCCACTGAAACTTTACGTGATGTTTTCAACAGCTACATTTACAATAGTTAGATAATAGAATGCAATAGTTGACTGGGAAAAGTTGCATTTTGGAAGAAAATGCAAGACTTTGCCCAACCCCCTAAAATGTTATATCTGTCGAGGAAAGTGGCCAAGTTGATCATTTCGCCATAAATACACACTATTTACTGTCAGAAAGGCAACATTAGACTGACTCCGTCCATCCTCGGTGAGGATAAGGATGCTGAAGCCGCCTCCTCCTCCTTCTTCTCATCCCGCACTGATGCTCCGTTAGCATCCTCCGTTAGCATTAGCGACATTCCGCTGAGGTGAGGACGATTCGCTCCGACAGGTGCATACAAGCAGCGGCCGGCAGCCGCCTGCCAGCAGCCTCCTCCCGGGCGCCAGCTACTCTGCCAATCGAAGCTAAACGAGGGTGGGCGAGCACCCGACGCCGAGCCTGGCGCACCTGCCATCAGTTCCTCGGCGAGAACGTTGATAAATGGTGGCCCGGACGCGGCGACCGGCCGCCCGTCCGTCCGTCTGTCCTCCAGAGGCAATATCACTCTTCATCCCATCGACGAAACAACGATAACACGCGTCGCTAAGACTCACCTCTCGGCCATTTTCTCCTGTGGTTTTTAAAATCCGTTTCGAGTAAATCTCACAGAGGTTCGCTCCATGTTGGCCAAAACCGCAACCGCCGCAGTCCAACCAGTCCAACTCGGGCCAGACCACAGTCAAACTAGCGGTGAGCACCAAGGACACATCCTGTTATGGCTTTCACAATAAAATACATTAAGCTTTCTGAAGTGTGTACCTTGTTGCAATCCTTAGGGTTTTCGCGTCTCAATAGTATATTTCAGAAACACTGAGTCACGTCATAATTACCCTTTAAAACTTGTGTCCCATTAGTCTTGATCTTTAAATCTAAAACTACTTACTTCCTTTTGTATGATTGTTACTCTCGTTATCTTGGCACATTTGGTCGAATGCGCACTTGGTGGTGAGGTGTTCAATCGAAGAACAGTGCGAGATGCCAGCTACCGTGCAGCCGAATATTTGGGTGCCCCGTGAAAGCACACCAATCTCAGCGTGCTATTATGGGGCACCCTGGAAAGGACAGCCAGACGGACAGACGTCTCGTAGTTCACCTGAGGGATGTGGAATCAACATTGCATTGTTTCCACATTACATGAACCATGATTGAATTTTCCTACGAAAGAGTCGGATTTTAAAACAGAATGACAAAATAGGTATAAAATTAAAACCTGATTTTAGAATTCAGCAGTGATTGCATCTGTATGTCTAGTTTGGGAATCTCACCTACATTTGACATAATTTGAATGGGTAAACGATTCACAAACAAGTCAAAAGAAGAAATCAATTTTATTTTTAAAAACGTTACAATTATTTTAAATTTCCAATTTCGCGGACCACCTCCAATACCGCCACAGACCTCTAGAGGGCCTCGGACCACCAGTTGACAATCCCTGAACTAGTCTATTACACGCGCAATCACATTTACTAAACATGAAAAGTATGTCATTTGGATAGAGGTATTCTATCGATTTTGCTTCTTCTAGCCTCAAATTTAACAACGGTCAAAATTCTTCATACTAAATCAGTGAAGGGAAGGCGACTATCGGCTTCCGTAAGAGCTGTGTAAAAGCATATACAGCAATGGCATTGGGACTAAAACGGTGTAGCACTATTTAACCTTAATTCAATATAAACATCAATAACAGTACAACACAAAAAATAGCAGACATAGTATATTTAGTATACACAATGGCACGGATTTTTCAATTTCACCGTAGTATAAGTTAATGCTGATAACATTTTAGCAGCGAGCGAGGAGGGCTTTGGGCTTCCGTAAGCGGCACTTCCGGATCGAGCTGGCACGTGTGGTAAACAAGCATGGACGCCTTGGAGGACTGGAACGACGTGACCGAAAGTCCGAGTTTGAAGAACCTGACGGACGGAAGCTTCAGTGTACTAAAAGAGAGACAATGTGACGCTGTACAGGATTTGGTCAAAGCGCATATTGACTCTTTTGATCAGGCCATCGGACAAGGACTCAACTCCGTTGTGCAGGTCTTACACGCAACCCAACTAACCCCGTATAAACACGACATGAGTGATACCAAACACGTGTTTTTTTCAATTTCTAATACTTGTGTGTGTGTATATATGTATATATTTTTTTCCAATGTAATCTTGAGTTTCAAATGAGAATATCTTCCGCTGTAAATGTGCGGGGTATGACGTCAATGCTGTGTGACGCTGCCAATGTGCGTAATGCAGCGACCGTGGGTGTGTTATCAGGCCATCCCGCCGTTGGAGTTCATGGTGAAGGGAGAGCGCATCAGTTTGGCGTTCATAGAGGCCATCGTCCACCCGCCGATCGTGTCCAAAGGCAGCGTGTGCCGCGAGATGAGAGTCTTCCCGGCGGAGTGCCGCGCCAGAAGGTCCTCGTACAAGGGCAAGATAGTGGTGAGTGACGTCAGCGTCGTTGACATAAATAATAATTCAAGTTTGGGGGTAGTGACCGATTTTATCATCGGGCGACTCTTGACCGTGTTTACATGCTTCCAGGCAGATGTGAGCTGGAGTGTGGACGGGGTCCCCAAAGGGATCATCAAGCAGGGGCTCGGGCAAATTCCCATTATGGTCAAGTCCAAGCTGTGCAACTTGCACGGGATGACGCCGCAGCAGCTGGTGCAACACCACGAGGAGGCTGAGGTAGGGCTTGCAGTGCAGCTTGGCCTTTCCAATTGGGGTGTCAAACTAGGTTTACGATTTCAAGCCTGGGTTAGACTTTGAAAGTGCTGTAAGGTTTTGAATCATTCCACACTGTCTTCGGGATGTTAAGGAAATGGGCGGCTACTTCATTGTGAACGGCATCGAGAAGGTGATTCGCATGCTGATCATGCCTCGGAGGAACTACCCCATTGCTGTGTCACGAGCCAAGTGGAAGAGCAGAGGCCATGGATACACGCAGTATGGTGAGAACCCGACTCTTGCACCTGCAATCCATTCACAACTCAACCCGTCCAACATCAACAAACGGGCCGGCGCGAGACTGCATTTCAATTCCAGCTTGTCACAAAACCTCCCAGTCCAAAGTTTAAACATGACTTGGTCAACTTCCTGTGTAACAGTTCAGGCCAACAAGATCCACGAAGAACAAGCAGCCAAGGCGTTTCCACAAACATAAAAGATTTGCTTGACTTACTTTTAGATGACTTGAGTCTTGCTTCCACTTTCTTCCCAAGATCCGTGTAGGTAATGTGTGTGAAACAGTTTGTAAATCTCAAATATGTGCTCATGGTGAAAGTAAAATGATGCTATAAATCCAACAAACTAAAGCCTGCAGGCACGTTTGACAAAGTTTTCCCCTTTCAAACTTTTTCTCCAAAACAGCGCATCTGTTCCGATCAGCTCTGCTCGTTCATGAGCCTGCGTGCCACACTTAAATGCTTGCTGGCTTGCAAATTTCACGCCCTCATCTTTTCAGGTTTGTCCATGCGCTGCATGAAGGAGAATCACACGGCCATCAACATGCACCTTCACTACTTGGAGAACGGAACCATCATGCTCAACTTCATCCACCAGAAGGAACTCTTCTTCCTACCCATTGGCTTTATGCTTAAGGTACGCTTGACTGTCAAAATAAGGGATCAAGGATTTTACTATTTAAAGCCAGCAGTTGTGTTAGACTATCTAAGTTGGGTTTCAAGCCAGGGTTGGGGTTTTCGCAGGGGCTCAAGTCAGGGTTTTGATTCCTTTGCCACGCAGGCGCTGGTGGACCTGAGCGACCTGGAGATTTTCTCAGAGCTGATCAAAGGCGTGGAAGAGAACTCGCTGTACCGCAGCGCCGCCTGCGAGATGCTGCGCTTGGTGTCGGCGCAGGGCTGCACGTCACGCTCAAAGGTCCTGGACTACCTGGGCGGACGCTTCCGCGTGAAACTCAACCTGCCCGAGTGGTACACCGACCGGCAGTGCGCCGACTTCCTGCTGGAGTACGCCCGATGGCCTGCATGCATATCACCACGGCAACAACGAAGCAGCCACTCTTAATACCTTTGTGCACCCACAGCGAGTGCATCTGCATCCACTTGCGGACAGGCATGGAGAAGTTCCGGCTGCTGTGCCTGATGTGTCGCAAGCTTTTCAGCTTCGCCAAGCAGGAGTGCCTGGAGGAGAACCCAGACGGCATCGCCTGCCAGGAGGTCCTCACGCCGGGACAGCTCTACCTCATGTTCCTCAAGGTCAGCAATAAATCAATATTACAATCAATTACATAGGAGATGAAATTGTTTTTCCAAATTAGTGTTTCTTATATTTTATAAACAGCAACAAATTTCTTACCGTGGTTTAATTTTATTCTTATTTTAAGTCGAATGAATTTGAATGAAACAAACTGAACTGGCCCTGAGCCCAAACAAGCAGCATACCTCAAGTGAGCATGCTTGACGTCCTGTGGGGCAGGAGAAGATGTGGATGTGGCTGCTGTCGGTCAAGGCGGCGGTGGAGAAGCGAGGAAGTCACCTGAAGGGTGGCTGGACGGCGGAAAACCTCATCAAGATGTTCAATCTTGGAACCGACCTCAGCAAACCCTTTGAGTACATGCTGGCTACCGGCAACCTCAGCTCCAAGACGGGTCAGCGCCGCCTAGACCTCTGAAACAGGAATTAGGGTTTTGAACTAGGGTTAAGGTTTCAAGCATGCGTATTGTCTCACCCCCTTCGCTATTAGGTCTGGGCATGTCGCAGAACACGGGCTTGTGCGTGGTAGCCGACAAGCTCAACTTCATTCGCTACCTGTCGCACTTCCGCTGCGTGCACCGCGGCGCCGCCTTCACCAAGATGCGCACCACGTCTGTGCGCAAGTTGCTGCCCGAGTCCTGGGGCTTCCTGTGCCCTGTGCACACGCCCGACGGCGAGCCCTGCGGCCTCATGAATCACATGACGGCCAGCTGCCAGGTGGTGACGGCATCCTCGTCCACCGTGGGGCTGCCGGCCATACTCTGCTCGCTGGGTCTGACCCCCGTCGATGCCACCCCCACCAGCCCCTTCGCCGACTGCTACCCGGTCCTGCTGGACGGCGCCGTGGTGGGTTGGGTGGAGGAACGCCTGGCCCCCGGTGTGGTGGATTCACTGCGCAGGTTCAAGGTACGCAAAGCTTAATTTCCCTGGCCAAATTTACTGGAAACTTCAGGGGCAGAGCTAGAATTTTTTTTTCAGTGGGGTGGCCACTGACACTGTAGTAAGCGTGACGTTCCTTCAGGTTCTGCAGGAGAAAAAAGTTCCTCCCTGGACTGAGATCATTCTGGTGCCCAAGACGGGCAAAGCCAGCTTGTACCCGGGCCTGTTTCTGTTCACCGCGCCGTGCCGCATGATGCGCCCTGTGCGCAACCTGGCGGTCGGCAAGCAGGAGCTCATTGGAACCTTCGAGCAGGTAGCATAGCAAGCACAAGAAAAAGCCGTGTGAAAGCGGCACTTGCTGACACTCTCGTCTTGTCGGGCAGCTTTATGTCAACGTGGCCGTAAAGGAGGCAGAGGTGGAGGCGGGTGTCAGCAGCCACCAGGAGCTCTTCCCGCACAGCATGCTCAGCGTGGTGGCAAGCTTCATACCCTACTCGGACCACAACCAGAGTCCCAGGAACATGTACCAGTGCCAGATGGGTGAGTGCCGGGATCAGGCGGGCTTCGCACGCGGGCGTTTCCCACTTGTGATGGTGTGAGTGCGCGGCGGTCTCCAGGTAAGCAGACGATGGGCTTTCCCCTTCACGCCTTCCTGGAGCGTTCGGACAACAAGCTGTACCGGCTGCAGACGCCGCAGAGCGCACTGGTACGTCCTTCCATGTACGACCACTACCAGCTGGACAACTACCCCAGTGGCACCAACGCCGTGGTGGCTGTCATCTCCTACAGCGGTTACGACATGGAGGACGCCATGGTCAGTAGCACCTACCACACACACAGGCACAAAAAAAACCTCATTAGGGTGGGGGTTAGCAAAATTCCAGAAGGATTTGTCCTGATAAAAACAGAGAAATCCATGTAAATGTCTGTAGATGCCATAATAGTAGCAAAGCACTGTTTTGTCTAAATGAAGCTCCTCAAATCACATCCCTGGTAGTAAGTAAGTTGATAGAAAAATAGCTATTCGACAATCATCCCCTTCCAACTAAAAACCTTCATTTTGTTAATGATGTCCCCTGCTGGCCAGATTGTGAACAAGTCATCATGGGAGCGCGGCTTTGCCCACGGCTGCATCTACAAGACGGAACTGGTGGACTTGGCCCAAAAGGCACGGGGCCACGACGGCGTGGTGTTTGGGGTCAAGCCTGGAGACCCCAAGGTCAATAAGCAGCTGGACGCTGATGGACTTCCGCCGGTGGGCGCCATGCTGCGCTACGGCGACCCCTTCTACAGCTACATCAACCTGAACACCGGCCAGTCCTTTGTCACTTTCTACAAGTGTGTTCTCTTGCTTCCTTCTCTTTCTAACTCATTTGAAATCCTGTTGATGCCTTGTGTGGTCGTAATGCGCTCTTCCCGCAGGAGCCAGGAGGCGTGCGTGGTGGACAACATCAAGATCTGCGGCAACGACGTTGGCACGGGCTTGTTCAAGCGCGTGTGCATCACCATGCGGGTGCCACGCAATCCCACCATCGGCGACAAGTTCGCCAGCCGTCACGGCCAGAAGGGCATTCTGAGCCGGCTGTGGCCCGCCGAGGACATGCCCTTCAGCGAGAGCGGCCTCAGCCCTGACATCTTGTTCAACCCGCACGGATTCCCCTCGCGCATGACCATCGGCATGCTGATAGAGAGCATGGCGGGCAAGTCGGCTGCCCTGCATGGCCTGAGCCACGACGCCACGCCCTTCACCTTCTCTGAAGACAACTCTGCCCTCGACTACTTCGGGGAGATGCTGCGGGCGGGCGGCTACAACTATTATGGCACCGAGCGCCTCTACAGCGGCACCAGCGGCCTGGAGCTGGAGGCCGACATTTTCATCGGCGTGGTTTACTACCAGAGGCTCAGGCACATGGTGTCCGACAAGTTCCAGGTAGGGAGGCAAAACACAATTCCAACAGCACATCATTAACTTCTTTTTACTGCTTTCCAATACTGAACTTTAAAAAAAAATTATTTACCGTGACGTATGATGTGGCAGGTCCGTACGACAGGGGCGCGTGACAAGGTCACCAATCAGCCGGTGGGCGGCAGGAACGTGCAAGGCGGCATCCGCTTTGGCGAGATGGAGCGTGACGCGCTGCTATCGCACGGCTCGTCCTTCCTGCTGCAGGACCGCCTCTTCAACTGCTCCGACCGTTCGGTGGCGCAGGTGTGCGTGGACTGCGGGAGTTTGCTGTCGCCGCTGCTGGAAAAGCCGCCGCCCTCCTGGTCATCCACGCGCCACCGTCGCACCGTCTGCACACTCTGCGGCAAGAGCGACTCGGTGGACTCGGTCTCCGTGCCATACGTTTTCCGCTACTTTGTGGCCGAGCTGGCCGCCATGAACATCAAAGTCAAGCTGGACATCAAGTGAGCGAGGTCAGGGCCATGCCAGGAGTTTGCAGGCCCTGTAGGACTCTGCTTTGAGTAGAAGAACATTTTGGGCAAACTTGAGAGCTACTTTGGGACCGAAGAAGGCAAAGGACATACAGACTTCTGAAATAATACATTTGCTTATATTTACCTTGAATTATGTGTTATCTATACCAGCGGTCCCCAACCTTTCTTGCGCCACGGACCGGTTACATGTCAGACAATATTTTCACGGACCGGCCTTTATATAAATACAATGAAATAAAATGATACGACTGGCAAAAAAAACAAATACAAAGCACATAAAAATAAAACTCACCATTAAGTATCTGCGCCGTAGCTTTGTTTTGGTCGCTGTAACCGCAGAAAATCCTGCTTTACAAAAATAGGATGTTGGAAAGGGAAGCAGGGTTTTCAGTGCTTTTGTGGCCATCTCGGGATATTCTGCCTTGATTTTAATCCAGCTTTCTTTTTCTTGGAAGTTGTAGCCTCTTTTGTCTCCACATTGGGCCTTTTCCTCTTTAGAAGACGTTAACAGTCATAATGGCCCTCCTCTCAATTTTCAATAATGTCCTAACATGGTCGGATACAGTTGGCACTATGGGGACTTCCTGTTTAGTTTTTCCAAATGTCTACTGGCTTCTTTTTGATTAAAAAGCAAACTGGTTGAAATATTTTAAGTCTTCAGATAGTAGCCTCACCTCAAACACCCCCGCATCTCCCACATACCCAACTCCCACTGTTGAAAAAAAAAAACAACCAGTGGGCTGGTGGTTACTAATATCATTTTTTATATATAGATTTTTTTTTTACTCAAACTTACAAAATCCTTGAATATCTGGAAGTGTATTTGACATTTACACACAGAAAACACATATCTTTTACAAAACAGCGACATTTCTTAAAAAAGAAAAAACACATTTCATGAATAGTTCTCTGAGCTAAAACTACACAAGCTGCCCTGCTAAAAGTTAAAAGCGCTTTGAACTTAAATTACAAAGTTGAAGGGAAGACATTAAAAAGTGAAATTGTTCCAAAAATGTTTACCTCTGTCGTAGAAAAAATAGCATCTCTGATGCCTTTGGGGGAAGTAAAAAAAAAAAAAAAAGAAATAACCCATTCGGCAGACTGACACGTTGGCTTACGTTAGCATGTTTGTTTCATCACCTTGCTATCAGTGAACATTATATTTTTTGAATACATTTTCAGTTTATTTTATGCCAATACACAAATATTTTAAAACTGTAGCAGAAACTAGCTTAGCAGATGGCAAATCTCAACATGGTAATGAACAAAACATTGCTTTATGTGGAAGTTGTGTTTTAAAAAGGTCACGAAAAGCACCAAGTTCAGGTTAAAAAAATGAAATCACGACTTTAGCAGACAAATGTTGGGACATAAAATATACAAGTGTATGTGTGTGTGTGTGTGTGTGTGGCTGTGTTAACCACAGCGTGAATGCAGTCACATGACCTTATGCATTAGGAGCCCCACACACGACATTGGGGGGTAAAATGTAACCATGGCAACAATATCGATAAAACTTTTTTAAGCCCCATTAGCTCAGCAAGTGGAGCACATCTTTTCTCCCAAGAGAATTACCATAATGCAGTTTCTCACAAAGGTGCGCTCCATTTATTAAGCCTGATGCGGTCATAGGGATATCAAATGTTTATTTCGGGGGCCCAGATGTGGTGCGCATGTGATATGAATGAAATTATTTGTCCCCAAGTCATGTCTGGGGCTGCGCTTGTGTATGATGTCACATCCAAAAAACAGCATGAAGACACATTCACGGAGATAAATGTAAGCTTGTTGAAATGAAATACTTGGCCGCGCTGTCTTCTTCTTGTTTTATGGGAGTGAGAATGAAAAATACTGCCCTTACCTCCGTTTGGGAAGAATAGAAAAAGTGAAAAAAACAAAAAAACAAAATAAAAACAGTCCCGAGTGGTTACCCCCATGATGGGCTACTCCATAATGGCTCTGTAGATGACGGGTTCGATGTAGTCCCCGCGGTAACGCGAGTTGATGACCCGCTGCCTCTTGGACTCCCGGATGATCTCCTTCCCCTCAAAGATGCCGTCAAAGCGCATGTCCGATGCTTTGGACTGCGCACAAACATGGCGGCAATATTAGTGCTCATAATTCTAAAAGGAAAACAACCTCCAGGTCAAGATTCACAATTTGACAATTCGGTAACTATACGTATGTCATGTTTTGGGGGTGATGGACTTGAAAGAGCAGGAGCAAAGTAGTTTGCTGCTCGAAATAGGTGCCATTTCTACTGTATTTTGCCTCCACAACAAAGACTAATTGCCACTCCTTGAAAATCAACTAGCTGCTGTGTTTTGGTGCTCAGGCCACAGTGGTAAAAGTAGTCCTTTGGCACCATCTGGTGCAATCCGTTGTCATGGGCAGCCACTCACCAGCCTGGACTTCACCCTCTTGGGCAGTTCCTCGTCGAGCGAGTAGACGTCGTCTCGCTTGGCAGTCAGCTGAGAGCCGTCCTCAAACTCCACCTGCGCCGCCACAAGAAAATAGGCCGCAAATCACGCTTGAGACCCCTTTTGACGGTGGAACAGTTCCCAAAATGCACGGTGCGCTTTTTTAATTACCAGGTACATCTGGACCACACGGGAGGCCACAAACTTGGCACCATAGACCAGGCCGTCCGTCCAGCGCACCTGCACCACTTCACCCTGGGGGGGTGGACCCAACTGGGCGCAGTCTCGGCTCTGCCAGAACACACGGCACACGTTGACGTTTTGCGCGCAATCAAATGTGCACGGCACGCAAAAAAAAAATAAAACTACCACAATGTCCTCAGGGAAGAGGTTGTCGCTGAAGGAGCCGTCGTCAAAGTTGACCTGGTAGAAAGTTTCCTTGGACAGCTGCACCACATCACACTGGTAGTAGCGGCCGTTCTTGTGCTTGCAGATCACCTTCTGGCCCACCGTCAGCTCCTGCATGGCTGCCTTGTTGCGCTGGTACACGGGGAAACAAAATGCGTGTTTTAAATTGAATTAAAAAGTGTTTTCTCGGGAAAACAAAAAAATAATAATCTATCATACATTTCTAAAATGCAGTCTTGTAAGATTTAGACAGTTTTTGTTTTTAGCAAATACACAACTTTATTCTTTTAATGACCACTTAAATCTCATTCTTATTTTCCCTTCTCTGAGCTCTTTGGTGACAAAAAGAAGCGCTTGCCTGTATGTGCGCGGGTCCTTTGTGCCGACAGCAAGTGACGTGCACCACGAAGGGCCAGTCGTCGGGCTGCATGAGCACGCCAGCGGCCTGCGCGCACGTCGGGTGGTAGGCGGTGGGGCAGCGCCCGTGCGAACACTGCACACAGCAGCCTGACGCCTTCTTCATGCGCTTCTTGCAGTAGTAACACTTCTGCAAACAGAATAATTACTGCCACTTCCTACACACACTTTTTGGTACTCCTATCTGAAGCTAGTTTTCACTCTTATTTTGAGTGAAAATATATATATATATATATATATATATATACCACGAGGTAGATTTATAAAAAAAAAAGAAAAAAGAAAAAGCTGGAAATAGCCCTATTTCTTGTTTTCATTCAAATTTCATGTCAAACAATGTGCCGCTATCTAGTGGCTCACAGTAGAAATACACGTTCAATAAAATGGCAGAACAAAGTAGAAGTTCAACGTGAACTTGTAAGTCGGGTGAGGTGCCACAGCACAGTGTTTTCGCCGCAAAATCTCGATTGACTCGCTCACCAGTTTGAATCTTTGCAGGGGGATGCCGCTCAGATCAACGGGTTTTCTCTCCGTGATGTTGATGAAGCGAGCCTCCAGCACGGCAACCGCGCACAGGACGTGCACCCACCTGCCACAGTGAGCCCACGTCAGTCCACGCTAATTTCTTATAGACGACAAAGTGCAAAACAAAATTACTTGTTGTTATTGGCCTTCTGCAGCGCACCACCCCGCAGACAGCACAGGCAGCAGTTCTGAAATGTACACACAAAAAAAAACAAAAAAAACACATTTCAAACAGTCAAATGCATTCATCTCGCTTGCATCCATATACATCTATGGATACGTTTTGTGTCTGTTACATATTTTCATGCTGGTGCCAAATATATCATCCAAAAATCTTTTAATCCATAAAAATATAACTTAATTCAACCTAATATATAATTAGATGAATTCTGTCTTTTTTTCTCTAAACTATAAAATATTTCCCTTAGAAAAAATATAACGAGTTATGAAAACATTTTAATTTAGAACCAAAACTATGACCTTTATCTTTTTAAAGGAGCGTTTGTGTCCTGACCTCTGTCATGGCGTTGGCTTTGCAGCGGGCGCACTTCCACTCCTTGCTGACGCAGGCGGGATCGACGCCATAACAGCCTGCGAGAGGCAAAAGCGGTGGTCAGCGCACAGCAGTCGGGACGGTCCAGACGGCGGCGGGGGCAGCGTGACTGACTGGCGTGGACACGGACGCTGCAGTGCGAGCAGCTGACTAGGAGACTGGTCCCGTCTTCCTCCAGACGGGGCGTCACCGGTGGCTCCTCGCACTCGGAGTCTTCCTCGGTGGTGGTGGCAAAGCATGTCTCCGGGATCAGCGGCTTGGTGCGCATGTGCCCGCCCGCCACCATGACGGGCGCAGTGGCACTGCTCACACCCTCCGCCTGGAAACGAGAGAACTTTGACCTTTATAATCTGACTTTTGGTTCCAGGGTCGGATACCGATGCAGATGACGAGGACGCGGTCGAGGGCGCGGCGTACCTGCTGGTAGGCGATGAACAGTGAGCATACGGAGCAGTAGGGCGGCTTGGAGCCTGCCTTCCGGTTGTACTCGCGCTCCTTCTTCATGTTGGGGGGTCGACTCTGCCAAAGGTGGGCCAGAGGTTTGGCCCAGCCTTCGCCCTCCAGGCCTCCCTCCTCCACGGGCAATGACTCCACCGGACCTTCTTACACGCATGAGGACATGTGAGGACTCAAACGCACAAACATGAAGTTTGCGCTCCCTCCGCAGGCGCACCTTCATCGTTGAGGCCGTCCTTGATGAGCGGGTGGTGTCCGGGAAGCCGGCCCAGATCATTATGCTCGGTGGTGCCCCGTGCCTCTTCCGCCCCCTGCTGGTCACAGGTCGTATTGTCACGAGACAACACCCCTTCCGTGCACCTCTGATACTACGTTAAAAGCTAGGCAATTCACAGATAGAATCCAAGCCCGAAAGACGAGTTACACAGTCATGACTCACTTTGCTGGTGTCTTTGTTGCCCTCGCTGTCGTCTTCATCTTTAGGTAAGGCCTCTTCCTCGGCGTAGTCTCCTTTGGCGTAACTGTGCACGTGCAGGACATCAGCAGGGCTCAGCGTTCTCTGGAAGGCTTTGTGTGCCGACACACCGCCCGCCTCCGCTGAGCACGGTGCCGACACCTGTTCTTCTGCAGGATCAGGCACATGATTTGTAATAGGCTCCGCTTCCTCCTCTTTCTTCGATGGACTTTCCAATCTGTCAGGCTTTTCTTCTTCCTCTTCCATTTCAATTTCTCCTTTCTTCTGAGGCTTCGACTCCAATTCATCTGTCTGGTCTGGAGAAGAGAAAAAAAAATCCTCAAACAAGCATCCAACTTTGGCTTTTTAAAAGCCTTTTCCAAAGGATGTATTTCCTTAAAGCACATGTGGGTTAAAATTTAATTATTTTTTTTTGTTAAGCAACAAAAGGTAAACTTACATTTAAAATTTGTCAAGTTGTAAAAATAATTAAAAACTACAAGGTTTTAGATGTACATATATATCTGTGTTGTATCTTTGCACTATTTATTCCAAAATAAGTATCCCCTGAAAGCTTTGCTGCAGATTACCGTGCATGTCTGTCTTGACTTGGGCAGGGGACTCCATCTTGGCCTTCTTGGGCTCCGCCTCCTCTTGGGCCGTCTCGCCTTTGACATCCTCTGTGGTGTCGAGCGGTCGCTTGGCAGCTGTCTGAGCTCTAGGGCTAAGGCGCAGAGACGACCGTCATGAGGTTGCTGGATGCCACTCAGCCACGTACGAGCTTACCTGGCGGCCGAGCGGTCGCCCTCACCCGCGTCATCGTCGTCAGGAGGCGGGCTTTCCTTCTGGAAGATGGCGGCTTCCGGAGTGGGCTTGGCGTGATCAATGGGAGCGTTGTCCTTGCCCGCTTTCCAAAGCTTGTAGCGCTCCGGCTGGAACTTGCGCACAAACGCGTCCATGGAGATCTTCACCATGTCCTGGCGGCACGAGCACTGACAAGTGAAAGTGGGACGAGAGAACCAGTTATTTAGGAATCAATTAAATTTTTGGGGAATGTAAAAAAAATAATTGAGATGTGATTTTTTTTTTTTTTTTTTCCTTTAGATTTTCTTTTAAATAAAATGGGATTTTGGGGAATTCTATTTTCTTAAAAAAATATTTTATGATCTAAATTCCATGGACATCTTAAATTATATGTCATAAAAAATATATGTAAAAATGTGTTGGGTTAATCAGTTAAATTTTTTTTTTACATTCACTTTTATTTGTGAGAATGCTGGCATACCAATGTGGCTTGTTTGCCGTAGTCGATCCAGCGCTCCATGGCAAAATTGGTGGACTCGGCACAGTTAAAGCCGTGGTTAAATCCGGCGTGGTAGCTGAACGGGAAGGTGACAATGAACTGGCCGGCTTCCTGCGTCACCTGCACCATTCGTGTTACCAAACACAAGTTGAGCAACGGAACACACCGAGGCCAATGCTTTGGTTTCATGCTGCATCTCAACAAGAAAGCAAAAGCAAGAATCACCTTCTCAAAGGGAATCCCGTACTTCTTGAGGATGGACGGCGAGATCAAGGTCATCTTGTGGCGCAAGAAGGCCTCGCAGCTTTGAGCGTTGCCGGGAAAGAAACCTATGCGCAAACATGTCACAGTAACATCTTCCTCTTTCACAACGAGTTGAAGAGAAAGTACATACCCTTGGCAAGACGCTCCAATCTCCTCCCATGTTCCGGCGGGACTGCGTACCTAGGCAGAACATTAACATAAGCAAAAAAAGGGCGAGCTAGTGAGGCTTTTCCTGACGTACCAGGACTTGGGCTCTCCAAAGTGCAAGTAGTTGATGCTGTAGAGGTCCATGTCCTCTGTGTACCAGGCAAACGCAGCCTTCCACATACCAAAGTAAAGATAAGGCGTGTTGACTCCTTTAATCTTCACGCCGCTCTCATTCTCCACCGTGTCCAAGATGGTCTGCAGTCGGCCGATGTTCCACTCGCTCACATCCTGCAAAGCGACAAATGGCTCAGCGAGGCTATGATGCGGCGCCCAACAGGGCACCGCCGCAATCCGGAGCCGAGCCACTCACCGGGTCGTAGAGACTCTCGCTGACGTCGGCACCATAGAGCGGCGGATTGAAGGTCAGGTTCTTCCAGAACTTGCGCTCTAGCTCGTCAAAGTCCACATAGCGTGGATGGCAGAATCTGGAAAAGATGGAGTAAAAGGTACCAATGAAAAACCTTCCACCCTTATTACTACTGCTAATATCAAATACTACATGCATAGGTCTAGACTATTTACCATTTCCATTTTCCATCAATTGTGTATATTTACTTTCAGTATCTAATTGTAATACATGTCTGTATAAAAAGGACGCAACAAGGCTTATTCTGCTTTAGCTTCATGCATGTGAAGCTTACTTGTCCATATTGGAGGTCTTGCGGAACTCTTGCACGGTCATGGGCTTCTTCTGGATGTTGTACTGCGTGAAGAGGCCCGACTGGCCTGTCACCACTTGCTGGATGGGCGCGGGAATGACCAGCTCGTCCATGTCGTCGTAAGTCTTCCGTGGCCTCCAGCCTTTGGGCGGGATCACCTGTGCCGGGAAACATGTAAGCAAGACGTTCACCCGGCGAGGCCATAAAGCCGCCTCACTGACCTTGGCCATCCCCGCTCGGTGCGCTCCCTGAGATTCCATGTAGGCCACGTAGCGGCGGAAGTCTCGGAAGTCTTCCATAGACGGTGTGAAGGTCATGATCCTGCAGGGAGCTGCATTCTGGGCGGCCGAGTCGCCGCTCATCGTGAGATGTCTTCTTTCTACTGAAAGCTGTAAAATATACCACTTGCAAGTTTTTCCGAAATAGAGGCTAAAGTTTGGTTGCTTTTTTTAGCAAGCAAAAGTAAAATAGGGCCACAAAATTGACATCAAGAGTCTTTCAAGGAAAGCATACCATCAATATTGTAGGGAAATAAAAAAAAAACAAAGACGTGCAGCTGAAAGAGTTGATGATAATGCTATGAAAAGAGCAATGGCACTTGGAAATTGAAAGACTGATCAAACTAGATCAGTGTGCTTTTCAACCTGAAAACAATGGTGCATATTACGGAGGGAAGCTAAAGAATTAAGATGTAAAAAAATTGCCGATAAAATGAATTAGTTAAAACCAACGTAAACTTGGCGTTGCTGAAACACCGATAAGATACTACCAAACCGCCCAATCAAAAACAACCCCGCCTCCTTGAGCCGGCCAATTAAACTCATGCCAGCCTCTGATTGGTCAAAGGGCGTGTCCGTCACAGACTGTGGCCCAGTGACAGCGAAGCTCCTCGGAAAAATATTTAGCTAGCTAAATATGCTAACGGTGAAGGACGCTTCGCGTTGAGAATAAGCTCAACTCGGAAGTCAAAAGAGACTTAGACTACTACAAGCAATAAGAGTGTGCGATCAACACTCGTCCGCGTGTGGAAAGTTCAACGCTTAAAGTGAAAGACTCGCAGTGTGAGCGCACTGAAAAGTGACAGCTGCCCTCGATAAGCAAATTAGCGCAACTAGCAAACAGCTTGTTGCTTGCCGTCTTTCTACACTGCAAAACTTTTGCTCACACTTTCCCGTGCACAAACCTCGCAAGAAAGCGTCCAAAATTACTTACGTGCGAAGCAACCCGGACGTGTCACTCGGGCTCAGAGGCCGCGAGTTAGCGGAGTAAAAAGAGAGACGTGAAGTCCTGGTAGAAAAGACAGTCCTCCATTACGGCGGTGACGCATGCCCAGTGTGGGTTTGTTTACATGGGGCTAGTGGGAGTGGTTTCGGGTCTGGCAACCAATCGGAAGGATCCATACTATTACGCGGATACGTACGTGTTTCGATTAGTATGATCAAGCAAACTAATCAGTTAGTATGATCAAGCAAACTCAATTAAATATGTGTATATTTATGTGTACGTATATGCAGTATTTATACTTTTATGCAGAACTGCTCTTCTATTAACTATTGCAGTGTCCTTATGAATGCAACGTCCATTGTATTTAGGCACTGGCAACATGCACTATTGCCAATAATAAATACAGACAGTAAATACACGTAAAATGTAAATTAGAATTTGAACATCAAGGTTTTAAGGCCTTTTTTTGCATCTTTTTTTATTTAAAAATAGAGAGTAGATCACATATGCAAGACAACATAAAATATATAGATTTATTCAACTGAATGCATCTTGCATCATCCACGGACTAAAGCGCTGTTATTGACTCCCAACCCCCAAAAAAAAACCAAAGTCTGACAATCTATATTTTCTCTTCTTTGGAGTGCCACACAATTTTATATTCTCTGTTTTATTATTATATGTTTCTAAAATCATGAAATCATAGGGCAGACTCCTTGTTGACTAGGCCAAGGCTCACGTACAAATTTCAAGAAGTGCAACCACTCTTGCCGTGGCTCAACATCCTGTTGAGCATTTCCCAGCCATAAAGTTTGTGACTGAGTTCTCCATCGTCAGGAAGTTAAGACTCCGCCCTCCCCCCAAAAAAGAATACAAGTAACATTAGAGTATGATCATGTCTATGGTATAAAAAAAATAGCAGCAGGTGAGTATTAATAATAATAACAATAATCATGATCATAATATGTGGGAGCATGTTGAAAAAGACATGTCCTCAGCAGTGCTTATAGAAAGTGAAAAGATTAAGACGTGATAGAAAATGACTGACGAAGGGACAACGGGTGTTTGGAGGAGGGTTCGTCGAGAGTCAGCCCACCACTCCGACTGGCGGTCACCTCCTCATGGTCTGAGCGAAGTCGGCATGGCTGGCAGAAGGGTGCTCGTCAGGGTGCTGTTATGTTGCATAGTGGTCAAAGCTTCCTAGGTATTCCAGGGCAGCCCGGTAGCACACCTGGTACTGGTCCTGAAGCCATATGTCATCAACGAGTTACCTCCATTTTCTGAACTGATATAACCTCAACGTGTATTTCAAACAACCGCACAACTCATTTGATGCTAACACATTCCAAAACGCCATAGATGAGCTAACATCTATCTTATGCATCTTTTTAATGATTGGTACACAATGGTTACCTCGGTCTGCACCATGGCGGGTCGTTGAGTCCTGAGCGTCTTGACCGTTTGGAAGACGTCGACGGCGCCCTCGTACCTCATCCTCTCCAAGACGATGCTCAGCGTGATGAAGACGCCACTCCGCCCCACGCCGGCGCTGTTGGGCGGGCACATAGTATTAGTGCAACTGACCGCAGGCCAAGTGTCCGAGGAGCGTCATTTGGCACACTCACCTGCAGTGCACAGTGATGGGTCCGTCTTGGCCAAACTGCTCCTTAGTTTTGTGGACTTGTCCGATGAAGTCGATAAAGCCTTCTCCATTTTTGGGAACTCCCTGCTCGGGCCAATCATTGAACTGAAACTGCCTGATGGTCCTGGACTGTCCATCCTAGCAAACAAACAAGGGCTGATAGTGATTAAGAGCTCCAGTCCGACGAGTGCAAAATTTAGCAAATGATCAGTTGCCACTTACCCTGGCGTCAGTCACTTTGAACTCCCTTAGGATGTACTGCGGCATGTTGTACTCGGCCATGGGGTCCACAACAAAGTACTGGTAGCGGGCTGAACGCTCAGCGGGCCAGTACTGATGGCACTTTTCCTGCAGACAAATAACATTTTGGAAGGTCAGCGAATTTGATGTGTAGCCCCACATTCTCAAGGGTGGCCCCCACAATCTCTACTGTTCACTGCATTAATGTTTTACCCGTCCCATCTCGCGCAGTTTGGTAAGCATGACGACGATGGTAGAGTTGTGCTCCCACAGCATCCTCCAGAAGTCCTCTGCGGTCTCAGCCAAGGGGCCCTGGGTGGCGATGTAAGCTCTCTGCAGCCTGATGAAGCAAACGCAAAGGCGGCCTGTTACAGCGGGTGTCACAGTAGGAACATGGGACGAGTGGATGGACCTGTATCCGTCGATGAAGCTGGCGTTGATGTAGTCTGAGCCCTCCACGCCTCTGATTGGCTGCAGGACGACACGGCTGGACTCGAAAGGCATGATGTTCACCAGGCGGTTCTTGAACTTGTTGCACGGCAGGTTGGCACTGATGAAACGTGAGGTATGTGCTTTGGAGTTGGCCAACTTCTACACACGGACACACACACACATTTGATTTCACATGCATTAATATTTTCTATGAATAATAAACAGCATCAAATATCATATTTAACATCTGGAAATTCCACCTCCGGCCCTCCCTGTGTGGAGTTTGCATGTTCTCCCCGGGCCCGCGTGGGTTTTCTCCGGGCACTCCGGTTTCCTCCCACAACCCAAAAACATGCTTGGTAGGCCGATTGAGCACTCCAAATTGTCCCTAGGTGTGAGTGCGAGTGCGTATGGTTGTTTGTCTCTGTGTGCCCTGCGATTGGCTGGCAACCGGTTCAGGTTGTCCCCCGCCTACTGCCCGATGACGGCTGGGATAGGCTCCAGCACGCCCGCGACCCCCGTGGGGACTAAGCGGTACGGAAAATGGATGGATGGACATCTGGAAATCTGATTAGCCGATTCATTAGGTACACCTGACCAAAACCTTTAATCTGCATCACAGTCTGTTTGCAACATGTGTCCCAAATAAAAGCTAATATTGACCTTAAACTCCAGCTCCATGGCAGTGACGGTTTCCCCGGGGGGCACTTGGCTGAGCTTGTGCACGTGCGCATAGAGGTTTCGGGCGGCCACCTCCGTGTTTCCGCACAGGGCGGCCTCCAACAGGGCCTCGTAGATGAAGACGTACTGGTCCTCTGTCTGGACCATGTAGTTCCTCTGGGCCCTCATGCAGGTGACGTGTCCGTACACGTCCACCGAATGCTCGTGTTTCATGCGCTCCAGCATGGCGTCGATCACCATGAAGCAGCCTGTGCGGCCGACCCCCGCGCTGGAAAGGTGTCAACACACGCTATCAGGCTACGTTAGCTAGCATGCCAACATACGATATCATACTATAATGTTGCGCTATGATGCAACTGCTGTTCTGCTCTGTTTACTGATTCCCCTCTACGAGCTTATCAACAAAAGAACCATGAAAACAATGCAACAATGGCATTGAGCAAAGGAAGGGCATATGGAGCAGCATTAAAAAATGGTGAGCGATGAGCGTCTTTACCTGCAGTGGACCACCATAGGTCCGGCATCAGGGGGGTTACAGGCTTTGATCCTGCGCAGGAAGGCCAGTGTGGGGGTGGGGTACTCGGGCACACCGTGGTCGGGCCAGGCCATGAACTGGAACTGGCGCACCTCCCTCCTCTCGCTGGAACCGTTCTAATGCAAACACCACCGCCGACTGTCATGTCAACATGATGCGTCGTACGTACAAAACGTGATGCAAATATGATATATTAGCCTGACCTTGTAGAGTGCGAAGGTGCGTACGCTGTAGGTGGCCAAGTCCACAGAGTCCAACATGGTCACCTGGATCATGCCGTAGGTTTCGGTCCCACGACTGGGCCAGTACTGGTCGCACTTCACCTGTAGAAACACACACATGAACACACTCGTCTTCCTCATCATCCTCATCACGCTCGTACCCGTGATTTCTCCTCCAGGCGAGTCATCATGACGACGGTGGAGGTGCGCTGCTCCCACACCAGCCTCCAGAAGTCTCCGAGGGTGTCAGGCAGCGGACCCTGTGTGGCGATGTAGGCATTCTGCTTCCTGTAGCCGTCCACGTAGTTTGCGTTGATGTAGTCGCTGCCGGGAACTCCTGCGATGAGGCCGTATTCGGATCAAACGAGCAGCGTCGGAAGCGCAAAGCGGAAGGTCGGTTAGGGCTCACCGTCCACAGGCGCGAGCAGGACTCTGGTGTGGTCGTAGGCGATGACGTTGGCGTAGCGATTCTTTGGCTTGTTGATCTCCATGTTGGAATGTTCCCATGTGAACTGCTGACCGGGGTCGATGGACTGAAGGAAGACGCGCAAACGTCGCCTTGGTTACGCGCATCCATCTGAAAATTCTTTGGATTCACCTCAATTGCAGAATCTCAACATATGATTTATTCCAAAAACACACAAAGGAGGATACAAATACAATTTGAGCCACATTCCAAAAAATGTTGGAGCGTTGCGCAAGATTTGGTCAGTAACTTTGTAATTTTGTGTGTGTGTGTGCATGCACTACCTCGTACTCCTGCGAAAAACACAGGCCGTCGTTGGCCTTAAGTCTATCGATGTGGTCGGCCAGGTCGCAGGAGGCAATGGGAGGATGTTGTCTCATTCCTAGAGGAGGGACAGCAAACATGGTGAAAAAGACTTGAGATCACACAGACGCACACACACGCACACACACACACACACACACATACACACACGCACATACACACACGCACACACACACACGCACGCACACACACACACACACACACACACACACACACACACACACACACACACACACACACACACACACACACAAAACAAACAACGACCCAGGGCATATGCCGACTAGGCACCATCTTAGTCCCAAAGAATAATTTGGGATTTGGTGGAAAAACATGCTTGCAATACCAGTAAAATGTGAAAAAATACAGTTTTGGTCCAGATTTTCTGCAAAATAAAAAGAGAAAAAACTAATTGACACACTTGATTAGCATTAATGGGCCCCAGAAATTGATGTGGTGGGCCAGATCCGGCCCCCGGGCCTTCATTTTCACTCCGGAGGCCTAGGTAATGTTCAGTAAAATATGTAACAAAATGTTTATGAATCATTATTATCTGAACAGGAGGGTACTAAAATGAAAGTTTGCTGAGATCACCAGGGACACAAGGGCCGGCCAGCCGGCTCTGGGTGAGAGAAATGACAACTTACTTGGTGTGGTTGGACAACTGAGAGTGCTGCCACCTGTCGGGAGGATGCAAAAATATCACAAACGGGTCAGTGGGCTGGAAGTGACGAGAGGCTTGCAAATCAACACACAGTAACTCGTCAATCCAAATCAACAGTGTGTGCTTGCAAGAGTCCGTGCGTACCTTGCGTCTGACAGTTGAGCCTCCTCATCTCTACAGGGTCGGACGAGTGGGCCAGCAGTGAGTCCTTCACACCGGCCATGTGCTCGTCCTTGGACGATGGAGACGTTCGCTTCCTGGTGGAAAAGGAACAAGAGTGCATTGAAAATAATTAGTATTAAAAAAAGTAACATCGGAAATGTAGCATTGGGGAAATATCAGTGGAAAGGGTTGCATTGAATGAAGCAGCATTTTTTTAATATATATATAAAAAAGGAGTATTGAGTAAAATATTATTTTCAACACTGCCCGTGCTTAATAGGGAGAATTTAATACAGTAAACTGTAAAAACGGGCGTAACAAAATTGAGTAATGTATCCTCATAAGAGCAGGAGGTTGTAAAAAAAAAAAAAGCGCTCGCTCACCTTTCTTGTTTGCTGAATACAGCAAGAGAAGAAAAGCAGCGGGAAAGAAAAAAGTTCAAAGGTCAAGCACGTGACATTCAAGTGCTAAAACGAACAGTGTGCAATGCAGTGTCACTGACCTCTTGAAGAGAAGAATGGCGATGACGATGATGACGATGAGGATGACGGCCAGCACGGGTCCCATCACCCAAAGCATCTCGGGATCCTCGGATTGGCGCGCCATCCCACTGTGGAGCTTCACCAGAATGGCTTCCGAGAATGGACTGGCCACCAGTGTCCTCTGCTACAAATGGGCCACACACTTATTGCAATGTTTTGTTTTTTTTCACAATTGAAAAAGATGCTAACATTTACATAACAAAATGGAGACTCTTACATATTCACGGTCTGTCAGCTCGGCCAGCACAAAGCATCGATACTGCTGTTGCCCTGTTAATGCCTTATTGCGGAAGCCGTGGTACTCGTGGCCGTCGCCCAGGGTGAAAATCTCAGGAAGCGAGTCCAGCTTGGCCGCTACATAAGGCCACAGGAATTCGCTCTCGAGGTGCCTTCTCTTCCTCTGGGCATCATCGTCGCTTTCCAGAAGCTAGCAGAAAAAAAAATTACCATGATTAATGGAAGCCAGTGTTGACAAATGTTTGAGAAAGTTACGAGCCTTTGTGAGCCTGAAGACCACCATACTTCACCAATGAGCTAAAATAAGCGTAGCTTCTGTTGTTTCAGGATGTACTGAAATTGATGAACTTTTCTTCTACTTTGTGTTAAAATGTGTAACAATGGTTATCATATCAAATCCAAAGCTAGCTAGTATGGTAGGTATCTTAAAGTTTTTTTTTTACCTCCATCAAGCTGGAGAGATATTGTTTGGATTGTCATTTGTTGGTGATTCACCTTTCAGCATGAGCCGTGACATATTTGGGTCAAATATTGAGCCCTCAGGGACTTCACCATATTTTAGCAAGTGAGCTAAAACAAAACATGGTTCATACACTCACTTCTTGGAGGTCCACGTCTTCAGGGTTCTCCCACCTCAGGGATGTTGGGGTGACTGGAACCACCACAATGTAGAACCACCTGCAGCGCACATTACGTTTGTCAACTACATTATAGCGTGCATCTGGAACATAGATATGTAACCTACATAACATACTAGACTTTCAGAACGCATGCATGTCATTTTAGATTAAAATGTCTGAAAATGTTGAGTATGGAGGACAACCAGACCTAAATGCGGTTCCTGGTGGGACCTGGGGCAGCCGCAGCATGACTTTCCCACCCTCCTCCACGTCCTGCGGAGACTCTGAAGGCTTGTTCAGGAGCAGGTCAGGAGCGGTCCGGATGGAGACCTGCTGCTGGAGGCCGCCGGCGCTGTTCCCCCGGCTCATTAGCACAAAAGAGTATTCTGTGTCGGGTGTGAGCTGCGTGATGAGCTTCCTCTTGAGTTGGCCGTGCACCTCCACGCTCTGCTGGTTGTAGAGGATCTGCCCAGGATGACATCATCGCCGCTGTGATCACATCAATGCCGCTACTGTACTGCGAGTGGACACTTTGGAGGGAACCTACCTTGAGGGGAACCTCGGACTCAAAGATCTCAGGAACATCCCAAGTCAGCAGCACGGACGTTCTCGTGACTGCCTTGACTCCAAAGTTCTTGGTGAACACTGAGGGAACATTTGTAGGGTTGAAAGTTTTCATTCGTTCAAAACACTTGAGACATTTTGCTGTTGCTTAGCTGCATTTACTTCCATGTCTGGAGCCAGTCAGAAAATCAAGTGAAGAGCCAAGTCAAGAACAAAGTCCAAAAATAAGTTAAGCACGAGGTCAGAAACCAAGTCAGGGAGCAAGTCAGTAAAAAACACGTTAAAAAAACTGTCAAGGATTATGTCAATAAGCAGTCAAGAACCAGGTTAAAACCTAGCCCGGAACCAGTTTAAAACCAGGTCAAAAATAAGTCAACAACTTGTCAAGAATTAAGTGGGGGAAAAAATTTAAGGCAAGAATGAGTCAAAAGGCAGGTCAAAAAAATCAAGTCAAGAGCCAGTCTTGAACAAATTTGAAAACCAAGTCAGTATCCAAGTCCAAAAATAGTCGCAATCCCAGTCCGGAACAAATCAAGAACCATGTTGCTTGTGTGGTAGAATAGGAACAGTTGCATTGCGCTGACCTGGCATTGCGGTGGACATGGTCCTGCTCTGTATGCTGGGGCTGAGCGGTCCGCCGCCTTTTGCGGTGAAGGCCCGTACGCGGATGTCGTAGGTGGTGTCCGGCTGCAGGCCGTTCAGGGTCACGTGCGTTTCCGCCGTGGCGTCGGAGCTCTCGTTCTGGCTGTTGATGTCGCGGTACACCACCACGTACTTGACGATCTTCCCATTGCGCTCAGCCGGTGGGGGCGGCTCCCAGGTCAGCCGGGTGGCAGTGGCGGTCAGGCCCACCACGCTCAGATTGAGCGGGTAGCTGGTGGGGGCATCCTCGGGGGTACTAATCTCTTTCACGTACTCTTCGCCGTTGCCCGCTCGGTTATTGGCGCACAGTTTGAAGATGTAGGTGGCCCCTTTGTGGAGGCCCGTGACAGTGAAGTGGTCGTCGGTCTTGCGGAAGTCTCTGACGGCGAAGGCGTCCTCCTCGACCCGCTTGTACTGCAGCCGGTAGCCCGTGTGCTCACCCACCATTTCCTTGGGCGGCTGCCATTGGATCAGCGCCGTGTTGCCGATTGTAGTGCTGATCATCATGGTGGGCCTGCCGGGAACTGTCGGGAAATGACAAGGAAATGCAGCCGAACAACCCTCAACATCTTGTTGCGTGTTGTTTGAGATGTCTGTCGTTGAGCAAGGTAAACAAAGATGTGGCGTAACAGTTGGTTCTTTATTGGCAAGATCTTGGGTTGCTTAATGGCGGCCAGTACACGAGGCATGTGTGTGTGTGTGTTGTGTTTGCCGTCTGCGCCTATGTGTATTGGGAGGTTACAAAGCTCTGGGTGCTGTATCCGTGTTATGATTGAGCAGTTATGTTTATATAAAATAATAAGAGGATTTGCACATATGTGAACATGAAAAAGTAGATGATCTTCAATCTCCATCATAAAGTATTGATATTTTCCTGTTCATGTGATATATTTTGTGTCAGACAGTGGGCAGCACACCTGCACCCGTGGTGGTGACCAGCCGGGCTTTGCTGTGGGCGCCGTCCCCCTTGGTGGTGTACGCCGCCACCGTCAGCGAGTAGCTGGTCTCCGGCAGCAGGCCCGTCAAGATGGCTTCCTGTCGAGAAAGTAAATGGAAGTGAACAAAATGTGTTGTTTTTAAATAAAGAAATGAAAATGAAAAATATCTTTAATGTGATTTGTTGATTATTTAAAAAAAATGAAAAGACATTATAAGCAGTATGAATGATCCAATTGAAATCCCTGAGTTTTTTTTCAACACTGAGCATCCCTGGATACCACCAAGAAGAGCAAAACTGATGGAAGAGCTGTTTGGCCACCAGGCTGGCGAAGACATCAATATCACAGGAATTTTGTTAGTGTTGTGCAAGACTCCAACACTGAAAACCTCAAGCTTGAAAGAAAAAAAAGAAAAAAGTCATTTTTGTTCAAGGAGCATTTGAAGTCCAGCGAATGCAGGTGCGTTGAAAGAGGAGGCAGGTGAGGTCACAGTAAGATGGCAGCCGGCGCTGGAGCAGAACGTTCCGCCGGTGGTCTCGGCCGCGTTTTGTTTTGTTCACCTGGAGGAGCGTCGCAGCCGATTTGCAGCCTTCCCGTCTCATGCCGACGAGCCGCGAAATCCAAGCCAAGACGTTGCGATGCGTGCGGCTGCCGTGGGTGTCTCTCCGGGGACCTGTCTGACGGCCTCAGCCTGATAAGTTTAGTGGCGTCCCCTGGCTGTGCTGATGCTGACAATGACGCTGATGGGAGCCAACGCAGATTTCCACTTCACCTTACACACACGCACCACATCTGCTCGGCATTACAGTGCAGGGCTCGCCGCACCTCTGCCAAAAAATGCTAATAAGCTAATGTATAACATGCACTATACTCAGATAAATGCAATCCGATTAACGATTGACTGCGTGAACCTTTCACGCTGTTAAGATGGCGACGGAGCATGAGCGTGGAATGATGAGATAAAATCGGTCACCGTCAAGCTGCTGGCTCTCGCTAGCAAAAACAAAACAAACTGGTCAGATGACCGACGCTTCGCACTGAGCGTGTCCAAACGAAAGCGAGAGCAAGAAGATGCTGAGATAAGGTGGAAGGATTGAAACGTGACAGTACTTTTTTCAGCGCATTGACCACCATGGACAGCGATGGAGGAAGGCGTCCGAAAGATTGGCGCTTTCGAAATTAAGTATGCTCATTATTTTGACTTTGTGTCGACCAAATCGAAAATTATGAAGCTTTGTTCCACACTTTGTGGGTTACCGAGGTGGCTTCAATAACAGCACACTACAGATAGACAGGTAGATGCTTTGTGAATCCCGAGGGACGTTCCAGGTGTGACATTACACACCGTATAAGGATTTGATTGTTTGCCGAATGTTGTCTCAGAGGAGACGCACTGCGTGGCCTCAGACAAAAATGAGTTGAGTCAGAATGTTCGGGTGCGCGTGGACACGTCTGTGCGTGTCTCGCGCTCCCTCCTCCACCTCCTTCTGGCACCCCCAGGCCACGTTCCATTTCCCTCATGCAGGCTGATTCTTATCCGCTTTGCCAAAAAAGAAAAAGGAGAGTGGGAAAGTCCGAGTTAATCTTCTTGTTTTGCACGCGGTTTGTTACCAGGGACTTGATGGAGCAACTTTGCTCTTTTTGCTTTTCACTTCTTTTCTTCTATTTTGTTTGAATGTATTTTGTGGCAGCAGGACAAGATTTATGTCCCATACTTCCACTTGCCCCAAGGGGTAGACAACAGGAGACTAATTGTGTCTCCTTGACTGCATATTTAGAATACATTCAATATGCTAAAGCTTCTCGCCATTTCTCTTCACTTCCCACTCGCCGTGAATGTCCCAATATTTTTGTATGAACTCCACATTTTCTTCAGTTTCCTCTCCCTTTCCCAATACTTTTGTCCAACACCGACAGGCAGTTGTCCCAATACTTTTGTGTCATTTTGAAGGGCGGTCAAAGTGAATGAAAATCAAGCGGGAAGAGAAAGGCGAGTGTTTGTGAGTGAGAGGAAGTCAAAGGCAAGCGAGGACGGAGGACCTGCGCGTCGGGCTGGGCGACGTCCACGATGAGGGGCTGTCCGTGAGGCTCGCCTCGCTCCATCCTGGAGTAGATGATCTGGTAGCCTCGCACATGGCCATTCTGCTTGATGGACAGGGGCGGCTTCCAGCTCACCCGAACCGCCGTGGCATTAATGGCGTCCGCCTCCACCTTTCTGGGCGGCGCTTCGGGCACTGAACAACCACAACGATAAAAATAACAAATACATTAAACACGTTTTAAACTGAAAGGTAAAGCAATGTGTTTACTTACAGTTAGCTAATTAATTAATATACACATTTTTAGTTTCAAATGTTAAATGTGTTCAATCAAATCTATTGACTATTTCCTTACCAAAATGAAACTAAATTAATAAAGTAAACATCAGCAGCATCAGCATCTCTGAAAATCTTCAAAAAATTCAAATTCAAAAGACCACAAGTGTTCTTCTTTCGAGCACGACGTAAGAAAGTCTTCCGACTTCCCGGCGGCGTCCTTCCGTCCACGTACCGTCTTCCTGCGTCCTGGCACGGGCCGGCGGACTCTCTGGTCCAGGCCCGACGTCGGTCAGCGCTCGCACCCACACGGAATATTCCGTCCACTTTTCCAGACCCTCCAGCGCATAACTGTGCACGTCGGCACCAATGCCAGACACCAGGTGGCGCTGTGCATCCTCCCTGCCCAATGCACGGTAGGCAAGCGAGTAGCCGGTTATGGCGGCAGCATCATAGGGGCCGTCGGTGGAAGTGGGCGGTGGTGCCCAATTGACTTGGATGCTTGTGGAGCTCAGGCTGAGCAAGCGGACGTCCTGGGGGGGCACCGAGGGGGCTGATGGGAACACATGGAAGACGACACGCTAACATGAAAACACACAAAAGTATGCACACATGGTGAAATGGCGCAAACACACAATGCGGCGGGGGAGCGAGGACCAGCCGGAGATGACGGTACAAGGATCCAGAGGAACCTTAACTTGGGTCTTTCAGAGTCCAGTGAGATTTTAGCGGCTAAATAGTTGTCTCTCCTTGCCTTTGGTCTTTTAGAGTCCAGTGAGTTTTAAAAAAAGCTTGTGGCATCCTAACCTACAACAAATCCGGAAGAACATTTTGCTAACCTGTCTTCAATCTCAGATCCAGAGGAACATTTTGGCCCCTTGTTTTACTCTTGAGGAATCTGGGTAACTGGTCTTTTGTCCAGTCAACAGGATGCTAATCTATCATGGATCTAGAGGAACTTCCACCACACAAGACCTAAAAACACATTTGGCACTTACTTGATCGAGCGGTCCTGCACTCGATGGGTCTCGTGAAAACCCCTAATCCCGTCTCAGATCTGGCGGCCAGCGTGAACACGTAGACAGTGTCAGCTTTCAAACCGTCCACGGCGTACGACCCGGCGGGCTCAAAGGTCACGCTGCGCTGCCGGAGCACAATCGGCATGGATCGTCAGATGTCCACCATCTTGGAACTTTTTTTCTTAGCAGGTTTAGGCAAACTCTGGGCCGAAATGGTAAAGATGACTCTAAAGGCCATCCATCTACCTTCTCTTGAGGGTCGTTGGCCTCCCAGTAGCGCACCTCATACCCGACGACCTGGTCCTGGACGGGCCACAGCCAAGACAGCATGATGCGAGAGTCCAGCTCAGCTTCGGCCTCCAAATCCGACGGCTGACCAGGAACTGAAGAAGTAGTAAGAATAAACGCGTTGGATTTATGAAGGCGTGAAAAGGTGCACAACAGTAATAAATAAAGACGCTCACGAGACACTCACCCCCTTGCTGCATCTTGACGAGCAGGACATCAGATGGAGGTCCGTCACCCACTGAGGTGAAGGCGAGCACCCTGAATCCATAGGTGACGTCTGGGACAAGTCCGCCCACGGTGGTCAGCTGGCTGTCGTCCGTGTTGTGTTTGTTCCAGGCACCGAGGGGCTCCTGGGGGTTGGCGCTGTAGTAGACCCGGTACCCTTGGATTTGCCCGTTAGCCTCCTCGGGGGGCTCCCACTGGACCAGCACGGTGGTGGGACTCAGCATCCGGGTCTGGACACGGAGAGGAGGCGAGGAAGGCGCCTGCTCGCTGGTGCGTGTGTCCACCACGACCCCCGGTGGCCCGCGGCCCACGTTATTGACCGCCATCACTCGAAAGTCGTATTGGGAGAAAGGGCTGAGACCCCCGATGCTGTAGCGGGTGGTGGCCACGCCGTCCACCTCCTGGAAGCCGTTGTCAGATGCCTTAGCTCGGTACTGGATCACATAATAGGACACAGGCTCCGGGGTGCCCGAGTCCCACGTTAGAGTGACGCTAGTGGCGGTGGTCTCGGTCACCATGAGGGAGGTAGGGGGCTTGGGTAGGGCTGTTGGGAGAAAACAAAAAATATTGGTGGAAAATAACCCCCCAAACACTTATAGCCTTGGTTCTACCTTTGACAGTAATCTGCGCCGTGGTTTGGATCACGCCCAGCGAAGAGATGGCCACGCACGTGTAGTTGGCAGACTGGCGGACGTTGGCCAGCTCTAGCACATTGCGTCCAATGGGCATCTCGTCCTCGCGGGTCAGCTCGGCCTCGCCGCTCATCCACTTGACGTAGGGCATGGGCGCGCCCACCGCCACACATGTCAAGTTCACGCTGCCACCGGGCATCACCTCGTGGTGGGACGGCGGGATGGAGAAACGGGGTGGCACGCGACGAACTGCATGAGGAGGATTGAGGATGAGACGTGCCATCAGAGGACGGTGCTCAGAGAGAAAGACATTAGCACGTGAGCTGGACTTGAAGTTTTGAATCACCCTGATCAATGAGTCAAACTGCTGTATTGACTCAGAAATTGGGTGCCTGAGCTCTCCATTAACGAAAACAAGCCTGGAGACATGCCAGAGGGCAAAAAGACTAAAGAACGGGGGGATGGTGGTGGTTGTAAGAGATGGGACAGAAAGGGTGGGGCCGAGTCATGCAAGGTGGGTAGGGCTTGCAAATTAGCAGGATTTTTTTTGTTCATTATTTTACTTAGTAATCAACTAATACATTTTGTCTTACTTTTGAGATTTTTTATTTTATTTTTACTGATAAAATTTCAGAATTTTTGTATCATTTTTCTAAAATAAATATTTTATAAATAATAATATTTAACATTGTAGTACAATAATGTTTATCTTAACATTGTTTCATGTGGAAACACAGGATTTTTTTTCGTTCAATTATTTACTGAATTATTTTTGTTAGTTCTTAAATTTTAAAATCCAATTAACATTTCTTCTTTTAATATAATCATATCAATATCGATAAGTAAATAAAAATATTTTCCTCTCATTGATGTAGCTTATCCCCCTAATTTCAGTGGTCCCTAACCGCCGGGCCGTGGACCATTCCGGTCCGTGGATCATTTAGTACTCGGCCGCACAAGAAAGAATAAGACTTATTTGATTAAAGTCAGTTAATGTTTGGGCAAATATATATATATATATAAATATATATTATACTTAAGTGGATTTTTAAAACCTTACTTGTTGTATATTTATTATTTTACTTGAGTTAATAATGTTTTTAATAACATTCTCTAGTACCTCCATCCATAATTTTCCATCAATTATATTTTTTCAACTGAACAATTAGTAAGTAATTATATCTCAATTATATTTTACTTTACCTGCTCGATAATGTTATTTGATGACGGACAATGTGCTGTTGTTGGTGAAGTCAGACTTTGCTTTCATGCTTCATTGCGACTTTAAAAAAAATAACTGAATGTAAATGACCTGTTTTGATTTCATGAAATGTGGAAAAAAGCCAAGTGCAGGCATCAACAGGCAAAGCAGTAGCAGCGAATGGGGGAACAGGTGTGGTCTTGGGGTGCAGGCTGGGGTCAGGGGAGGGGGGGGGGGGCTGCGAGGGGAGAGGCCGGGACGGGCCTGAGGCGCATGGCGATACGCCAACGCTGCCTGGCTCCTGTCCAGCGCACCTCCGTGTCCAGGACGAGTGCAGAAACAAACCTTCTCGCTGGTCTGCAGTGTTTGCAGTGTTTGGGTTTTGTGTGATGGGGATGGTGACGCAGGGGCAGACGACAACCACGACAACAACAAGAGAGAAGGGAAGCCAGGAGGAGGGAGACAAGGAAAAACAGAGAAGAGTAAAACTTGCCCAAAATATCCTTCAACAGACACTCGCACACACACTCGCGCATGCACGCACGCACACACACACACACACACACATACACACACACAGAAGCCTGATCATGTTAAAACATCATCATTGTTTCGTGTTTCATTAAAATGCCTACTTGGCATCATAGTTACATTCAACATTATGCACACGACACAGACAGAGACACAAACGCCCAAGAATGAATGCGGATGAATGCATGAATGAATGAATGGATGGATGGATGGATGGATGGATGGATGGATGGATGGATGGATGGATGGATGGATGGATGGATGGATGGATGGATGGATGGATGGATGGGAAAACAAACAGACGGAAGACAAACCTATTAACAACAAACACATATTTCCATACGGTGGCTGTACTTCTAGCTAGCCGGTGGCTAGCATGGTGAACAATCATTTGAACACAACTTAAATGAAGACGACGGATGAAACCAGCGGAGAAAGCTCCAGACAAGGTTGGACATGCCAAAGCAGGAAGTCCTGGCACGAAGAGTTAGGCAGCCTTGGCGGAGGTCCTCCTGGTTTTACCTCGTACGTAGAGGTTCGCCGGAGCCGAGTATCTGGTCCCTGCTGAGTTGACGGCCACACATTCGTACTTGCCCTGGTCTGATTCCTCGCTGTTCTCAATCTGAAGAGCGCCTGCGGATGCATGTCGAAGGTCACATCAAAGTCATTTTCTACTTAGCGACCACACAAGCGTGACGGGGAGTTCATATTCTTCTAGTACCAGCAGCAGTTAGCACATTTTAGTATAGTGGCTCTGTTCTTTGAGTCCATGAAGACTGTTTACTACACATACGATTCATGATGATACGAGACGATCCAATTACAAAATGACTCACTCTAATTGCTCCTAGTATAGAACATTTAACTCAAATTGTGATACCATTAACTCAAAGTACGAGACGATTCAATACAATTGTATTACCCTTAGCTCCAATGACAATATGATTCACTCTAATTGCGATGCAATTTACTCCAAATGCATGAATGCAACTCAGTCTGGGGGCAAAGTGGATGTTGCCGACAATTCCTGTGTTGGTGGCTGCTTCTCGTGTCCACGTCGTGAATATTTTTGAGAACTTAGTGGTAGAATGTTTGGCAAGCGGACACAAAGGAGTCGCGCTAGCATTCTGTTTCCATTCAAATAAACAGACACAAAAGAACACTATTGCTTTTGAGTGTTCTTTTGAGAAGAAGCATTGAGTTTTGGAGGACAAATGGGAATGATGATGATAAAGTGGAGGTGGATGAGGTTTGGTGATTTTGAGGTGTTCAGGAGGCGGTTTCGGGAGGGTTCCTGAAGTCTAGCATTCTTACCTCTGATCGGTGTACCACCTGGTGAGGTAAAGTCAATGCAAATAAGACCAGAAAAAAGTTTTCATTAGTCAGAGGAGGAAGGAGACAACACAACAAGACTGTTACTCTTAATGTGCGGTTAGAGTAAGTACATAATAGGATTTTTTGTTTTACTAAGCTGTTATTAAGTGCTCTCCTCCAATGTTTTCATTTACACACTATCATTTTCCACAGGTGCTTATTTAAATGCTACACCCTGTTCTCAACTGACGTTTACAGTTTTCCTACGGTACACATCAGTTGCTAATAGCTACAAGCTACTTAGCTAGCCAGTCTTACCCACACTTATCTCACTTTAAGATAGCCTCAAGTTAAAGACTAGCTTACTTACAAACAAAATCTTGGCTACACTCTAGCAAGGAAATGACTGCATCCAACGTAACCCTGCGTGACCCTAACCCTTGAGCTAACTGATCATGAATAAAAACTAGTTTGAATTAATTTACACTTAGTCATGTACGATGGCTTTGTGTTTAGAGTTGAGTGCTTTCTTAGCTAGACTTGTGGAACGCTAAACAAGCTAAATTGCTAACAGTAGCACACTAAAAGTCTGTTAAATGAGTCAAAGACATGTAGAGGTATGGTCACTATGCAGATGTCATCCATCTGGATAGTAAACCAAGTCCCAAGACAAAGAAGGGCCCTGGAAGCTGTGTGGCCCCATTTAGCCATCAGCAGCTCTCCAAGATCCCGGAGGACCGGGCAGGCAGACGAACGAGATCTGCCATGACATTGTGGCGTCAAGTGACAGATTTATGGGGTGTCCTTGTGAAAAATAATAGTACTTTATTATCTTTTCACAATGTTTGCTTCAAGAGGGAGGCAGTGGAACAGCATACTGCATTAGCATCAGCATTAGCGAGTCAGGGGCACAGGTGTGTTTGTGTTGGTGGAGGCCTTCCAGCGATCTTGTTTTCTGCCATGTTGCAGGTTCAAGTGGCAGCCATGTTGACTGTTGAAATGCCGTGGCCATGTTGTGCGTACCTGAGCGTAGCTGCTTGATGCGTCCGTTGCTGCTTTCGATCTCGACGGGTAGGAAGTCTTTCAGCCAGAATATCTCAGGGTCTGGGTTTCCGCTGGCGGCACACAACATGGTGGCCGTGCGCGTCCTCTCCACCACCTTCAGCTGAGGACCCATGTCAATGCTCGGGAAGCCGTGAGGGATCTGCTCCTCTGACACAACAAAACATCCTTTAAAATACAGTGAAACCCAGATTTGCCTGCATACCGGAAAAAAAAAAAAATTCCGTGGTATAGCAAGGGTGTGATAAAGCGAGACCTGTATATGAGCTGTATATGTAGTACCGTAATTTTCGGACTATAAGTCGCACCGGAGTATAAGTCGCACCAGCCATAAAATGCCCAAAAAAGTGAAAAAACCCCATATATATGTATATAAATCGCTCCTGAGTATAAGTCGCCCCCCCACCCAAACTATGAAAAAAAAACCGCGACTTATAGTCCGAAAATTACGGTATGTACATATTTATGTTCACTGTGTATGAGCGCACAGGATAATAGTACTGAGCTTGATATGATTACAAACTTGTGAGCCAATCAGAAGCTAGAGGAAAGACATTCTTATTAAAAAGGCACATTGGTGTGTTTTTTTGTTTTGCAGCAGTGTGACGTGTTCGTAATCTTGCTACTCTTTTCCTTAGCAGAGATTCCAGCACAGATTTGAGAGCCACTCCGGTTTCAAAACACGTCGCGAACAAAGTGTGAACATGATGCGCCCACCGTTGAGGCGAGCACATCCGCAACCTGATCAGGCAGCCAAACAAAAGTGACAGAGGGGGGATGGAGGGGAAGGAATTTAGAGGAGTTTCGGCACCAGATTCCATCGCACTTTCCGAAAACATATGTTGTATGCTTGTGGGTTCTGTACGCTGTGGTGTGAAAGTACACGAAAAGTAAAAATGCACAATATGAAAATAAAACGGCAAAAAATGAATCTATTTTAAAATGATAGAATGGCATAATAACAATGTAAATATAACGGTATGATAGAGAGGTAAGTAAAATTTAGTAGTAGGCGTGAGCGAGTTTTAAAAAACAAGTTAAGATATAACAAATTAAGAAAATAACATACAATAGAAATAAAAAAAAAATTGTAAAGATATCGAATCATACATGCAACTATAAATTAAAATGGTATGCTAAAAAATAAACTAAAAAAAAAAACATGCATATGTACTACATGAAGTAATGAGATGAACTAAAGCCTATCCCAGCTGTCTTGGGGATATATAAAAATAAAATTTCATCTCAAGTAAGGAAATGCATGTGGTGACCTTGTTGCAACGGGCGTGCAAACATGCATGAAAATATTCGTGCGCGCAGCCCAAGTTATGCTTGGCGGGTCACGTCTGTGCAGAAAACTGAGAACAGGTGCACACCTAGGCACCTCACTGGGGCCACTGAGCTTAGCTCTGGCTTACTTTTTTTGACTATGTGCCACCTAGCAAGGCCGCACGATTTACCAGATCGCTGTTCTGTAATAATAGCACTGACATAGAAATGTTGACCTGTCCCTTTCCCTTCTTCTGAAGGGGGGGTCAAGATTACTACCCTTACCTTCTAGGACGGTGAGTTTGGCGCTGACGTTGATCTCCCCCAAGCTGTTGGCAGCGGTGCACTCGTAAATCGCCTCGTCGCGGTTCGTCCTAAGCGGCTGGATTCGCAAAACCGAACCCGAGCCGTTGTCAAACTCAATCACCTGCACGAATGGAAGACAGACGCCACCGTGTCAGCCTCGCTAGTCAACGCGACTTTGGTCAAAAATTGTCATGGTAAAAGTTGTTTACTTCATCATAGTTTTTATTTCACTTTGACTTTTTCACTTAGTTTTAATTAGTTTTTAAAGCAGGGTTTTGAGTTTTTATATATTTTAATTTTGTGAAAACTTTGTTTTAGTTCACTTTTTATGATTTTCTTTTTTTTTTTAAGAATACAGTGATCCCTCGCTAGTTTGCGTTTCGTTTATCGCGGCTTCACTACATCGCGGATTTTTTTTCCAAATTAAAAAAACATTTAAAAGTCAAAATAAAACTTCTAAATTGAGGAAACAAGCCTGCCCAGTAAAAAAGATTAAAGATTAAAGTCCCAATGATCGTCACACACACACCTGGGTGTGGTGAAATTTGTCCTCTGCATTTAACCCATCCCCGTGTGATTTTAATCCATCCCCTGGGGGAGAGGGGAGCAGTGAGCAGCAGCGGTGCCGCGCTCGGGAATCAGTTGGTGATCTAACCCCCCAATTCCAACCCTTAATGCTGAGTGCCAAGCAGGGAGGTAATGGGTCCCATTTTTATAGTCTTTGGTATGACCCGGCCGGGGTTTGAACCCACAACCTTCCAGTCTCAGGGCGGACACTCTACCACTAGGCCACTGAGCTGGTTCTTGTTGGTGCCCGTATTTCGCGGATTTCACTTATCGTGGATGGTTTTCGGAACCAATTATCTGCGATAAATGAGGGATTACTGTATTTGTTGATTGCAAGATAAAAAACAGGTCACAAAGTATTGTGTAGTAAAGTATATAAATTGGGTTGACTATAAACATCTCGGGTGGAGCCGCTGCTCAACGGGACTGAAGACGGAAGTGTTTCGTGGAGTGAGGACCACCTAGCGAGGAGGAAGTTTTGCGTCCAATGACGCGCCCGAGTGGAGATCAGGTATGCAAGGGGTCTCGGGAATGGAATAGTTGGGGGTGTTAAAGACTTGGAGGTCGGGCCAAGGGGCTTTCACACTTCCGCCGCGGCATTCCTGCCCTAATGAGGGAGGCGGAGAGCGGCGGGCCTCCCGACGGGGAGGCGTCACTTTGGCCTTCGGGCTTCACTTGGCAGCAAAACGGGAAGAAGAACACCAACATTCCTGAAGAACATTCCTGATTGTCTGCAAGGCCGCCGGCCAATTAGAGCGCTCAGGTGGGCGCAGAATGACGAGCACAGAAAGGACCGAGCATCCTCACCCAAAAAGAAAAATCTATTTTGGTTCTGTAGCAACTTAACAAATGTTCCTAAAGGTTGTGACGCTCGGGCAACACAAAAGAACTTTAGTTTGTGGAACGTGATAAGCTCTTAAACACACACGCATTTCTGGGATCTTGTTTCAAACACCAACGGCACCAAGAAGAAAGATGCTTTTCTACACTGTGGTTAAAAAACAAATTGCATGACAGGAATTGTCTGTAAAGAGAGTCATTTGTAACTGGAGGGACCACGCTATATTTGTTTTGATTTAATTGGTCTTTTTTTTCTTTCCACGTACCTCAAATCGCTGTGAGCTGACTTTCTTGCCTTTCTTCATCCAGGTGATGCGCGGCTTGGGCTCGCCCAGTGCCTGGCACACGAATGAGGCCACACCCCCTGAGATGCCTGTCTGGTCGTCGGGCGACTTGACAAAGGTCGGCATGGCTGCGAGGACAAACGCTGCCATGAAATGGCGTGTGCGGTAAATTAGGCATTCCGAAATGTAGCAAACTCACTGTCGGCGCGAGACGGCAGCAGCAGCCAGGCCAACGACAGCGCCAGGAGGGGAACGGCACCACCGTTGGACCAACAGATGCGGCCCATGCCCATCGTCTCCACTTCGGCTGCCGATTGGCTAAAAAGTCACGTCGTAGTCGAGAGAAACCTGCCGGGAGAAATGGAAATTAACACAAAGTTGTTAATAACTCAGCAAACTCACACTGATCACGTCACATGACTGACTCAAAATGTCTTATTCTGGCCAATTACCAGCAGGAAGCCTACGATCTCAAATGTACTGTTTTGTAATAATTGATGTCAGTGTGAAAGCCTCAAATTCAATCGCTGAAACGGAGGCTCAATTTCCTCACTCGAACCAAAAACCTCGACAAGCACGCGCGCTCAACACGCAAAGTGCGCCCCACTTTTGTCACATTCCAGAGTGGGCGCCACTACCGCTAACACGCGCACGTGTCATGGCGGCGCTTGACCGCGGCTCAGCCCTCTGAGTGTCCTTAAGGTGACGCTTCCTGACCGGGCAGCTGCACTCTGGTGACCTGCTGTTAACACGCTTAAATGTGAATGTCTTGGAGCCAACGTGTCTACGGGCGCCATTGCCACCTACGCCACCCGCCTGAGTGCGTGGGTCTTCATCTGAGCCATTTTGGGAATTTGTCATTTTCACTAAGTCATGCCAATTTGTCACTATTGCTACATTTGATAACTTTTAAGTCAACCGATTATTGAGGGTTGCCCTGTTTATATATATATATATATATATATATATATATATAGTATATATATGTGTATATATATATATATATATATACATATATGTGTAAAATAAAAATCTCAAGTTTGAGTGATAATGCTATGAAAATAAAGCCTTAAATTAGCTTTAGCATTAGCGGATCTTTGAGCAATGATGTAAGCGAGCAGCCGCTGGGAACCGACTCATGGAGAACGTCCACATTTGTGCATGTGTGTGTGAATGTTGTGTCTCGCAGACGTAATTCCAGCTGCGTGAAACTTAAACTTCCCCTGGGACTCTGCAACGTGTAAGATTTCTCACCGGAAAATACACGGCACTCGGCCAGAGAGCACAAAAAGTTTTTTTTCTCACGTCTCTGGGAAAACTGCAATTAAAGAATACAACAGCAGCCAACGATAAACAAAACAGATCAGTAATATCAAAGATTTCACTTTCCATATTGGTTAAATTTGACAACTTTTGGGACATCATCACTAAGCAGCTCTCCTTGATTCACTTCAATCAGTTACTCACTCACAATGGCAGGAGTTACTAGCTTACCAGCCGGCGCAGACTTGCAAGCATCACATTCACAGTACACTTTGTCCAGGTTTTGAATTAATAGAAATGTTAACATAAAATTGTTTTATGTGAAAATACACGTCGGACGAAAAATGGCATTTTGAATTTTACTATATGATTATCCTGTGGAATGTCATGGATATATTTTTGTGGTTAACTTTTTAAAATGTTACATTTGAAATCCAACAAGATCATCCTGTGGAATGTTAGTTATATTTTTGTGGTTGACGTTTGAAATTTTTTATTTTATTATTTAATTTAAAATTCAACACGGCAAAAACCAAAAGGGTACACTCAGACTACAAAATAAAATAAAAAACATAGAACCACACATACAAACTATTAAAAATAGCAATACCCCCCCCCCCCAAAATATTCAATGAGCACAAGCAACATGATGTGCAAGCAGGTGTCTCACCTGCAGCACACTGAATGGACGCAGAAAACTTTCCAGGCAAAGAAGAAAAAGACAAGACTCTCCTGACTTGTGAGGTCCAAAGGATTAAATAGTTATCCAAGGGATGAAGACGACTTTCCAGAGGATGAAGAAGATGAAGAAGTCCTCCAGAGAACGAGGACGATGACGAATTTCCTGAGTATCCAGAATGCTGGCAGCCTTGGATGAATTTTCTCGCAAAGCCCTGAGAAATGCTCCTCCTTCTGGCTGCTCAGCGTGGAGCCTAGGGGTGTTGTTGGATGTATCTTTTTTTAGGGGGGGGGGCTACTGTGGGGGAATTTCAGCAGGGTCACCCACAGGTGGCAGCCGATTGCGGAGCCGTGATCTATCCGCCAGCAGAGATCGTTTGCTGGGAAGCTGCCCACGTCTCCGGAGTGTGGCTGATGTCATGGGTGTCGGGTTTCCAGCCCGGGGGGGGGGGGAGATCAATTGGGGTGCGGGACTAGGGTGGGAAATTTGCTCGAGGTATGGGCCATGTGAGAGTGGCTCCTCCCTCCGGTGGGACTGGAGCAGACAAGGAAGAGGAGGAAGAAGAGGAGTGTTTGTTGGGAAACAGCCCAGGTGTGAGCGTACATGAGGGTCTTTGCCTAAAGCAAGTCGTCAAAAGCTCACTCACTTTGTGATGCACAGAAAATTGCAAAAAAGTTCCTAAGTTTAAGTCGCTGTAAAGTCAATTCAGAGGTTTCGGAAGAACATCCAAAAATTGTTGACAATGACGGCCCTCTGGCGTAGCAACGTTCGAGTGCCTCATTGTCGATCGCAAGTGTACGCAAGTCGCGCCGACAAAAAGTCTAACGCGAGTGCACCAGCTCAGCGGGACCCAAGTATTCTTTCGCAGGCCGGATTCAACAACTGTCGTGGCTCCTAGGGGTCATGAACTTTGGGTCCTGAACCCAACGCTACACGAGACGCGAGCGCCTCCAGTAGGACAGTAACACGAGATTCCATGGGGGCATGGGGGGGGGCAGGATGCAGTCACGCCCACCAGGGGGTGGCCATGCCCGCTTTTGTGTTGGCGTCATGTGACTTTTGACCCTGTGTGAGTTCATGTTTACTGCAGTGATTCATGTGCAGCAGAAAGGCGAGATGGTTGCCTTTAGGAGGCAAAAAAAAAGTCTTTGTGTTGCTGAAATGGATAGCACCCCCACCCTAGACAGGCACGCACACGCGCACACACACACGCGTGCACACACACACTAACACACACCACCGGCAACTTCTCAAAACCCTTCCTTCGTCACTACCTGGGGGGTAAAAAAGCTTTTGCCTGGTCTAAAGTTCATGTAAGATCAACAAATATTTCCATAGATATATTTGTCTGCGTGTGTGCGTGTGCATACTGTCCCTATAGGTATTGAAGTGCAGCGTCAGCACAGTGCTGGTCTTCTTCCCACTGGTCAAAAAGCTGCTACATTTTCACGACCTTCTCTCTCTCTCTTTCTCTTGTTCTCCCTTCTCTCTCTCACACACACACACACACACACACACATGCACGCACACACGCACGCCCACACACACCCTTCTGACTATCCAGGGTATTACGTAAGTGCAAGATTCCTGTTGATTTTGAATGCTAAACAGCAACCCCCCACATATTGGCAACAACATTAACTCAAAAGGCTTTTCTTAGTCTCGTTTTTCTTGTTTAATTGTTTGAGGCGTCACACGAGGGGAGTCAATCTTCAAGCATAGTTTGTTCTGTCCTGCACCTGTCACAATTTCACAGCAGAGCGGTAAACGAAGACGAAGAAGAAAAAGAAGAAAAATCTGCTGACTCCAACGGCCATAAAAAGATGAAAGTGTTCTCTGTCGAGGCCCTCAAGAGAGCTCGTTAAAGAGAACTTCTGATCAGAGAGATGTAAGACGGACACACTGAGCGAGACGCCCAGCTAAGACCCTTTACCAAAGTACAACAATTTAGCCAAACTCACGATCATTAGCGTGCATCCCAAATCCACATTGTTGTCATGTTTCCCTTCCATGGGTGCCCTCAAAATTCTGTCCAAAATCTACATTTTAGTTTTAGGTTCCCAAAAGTGTCCCAATTCATTTGTCCACCGTTTTGTCACTTCCTATTGGTGTCGTAATACTTTTGTCCTTAATCATTTGCCTAAACGCCACATTCACGATCGGTAGGCGTCCAAACGCTATAAAACCATTTTTATACGTATTTGACACTTCAGACAGAAATTTAGCGTTTTATGGGGCATGATGAAAGCCCACTCTCTAGTGTCCAGTTGGTACAAGGGCTTTTTTTCTTTTTGTTAGCCTGGCCTCGCATCAGTCCGCCCCAAAGCATCCAGCAGAGCGACAGATTGTCAGGGCGGCGCGAGCGCGCCAGGCTCAGCGGGGTCACATCCCGCCAGTGCCCGGCCAGAGACGTTACGCAGGCCTTGACTGCATTGCGCTCTGGGCGACGTGCTAACATGGTGCTACCATGCTAACGACATATGGTCATGATTCATCGTCTTCTCAGGAAATGCTTGCCATAAATGCAACAAAAATGGCCCAAAAATTACATTCAGTGCATCTTTAAAGAGAAAATTCATATTTTTACAGCCTAATGTAGACTGTATATTATCATTATTACATTATATATACAGTATGTTCATATGTATGACAACCTTAATGATCACTATTATGGGGGCACGTGTAATCATCATAACATTTTGCATTAACCACTGGAATTCTAAAGACTGACTATTGCGTTTGGCATGGAAAGTCACCAATTTATCATTTTTATACACCGCATTTCTAAAATTCTGATTCAAAATAACACATTTGGTTGTCAACTGTGTTATTTGGCTGAGAAAATGTTGGACTTGAATGTGAAACTCGAGGAAGTGAAGCGCTGCAGCGGCTGGAGTGCGGCGTGCATGCAGACGAGCGCGACTCCTCCAGCATGAATGAAGTCGAGGAAGATGAAGGCGGCGTCATGTGCCGGAGCTTCATCAGTATTCCATCGCTCACTCTGGGGATGATTCGCTCATCCCTGCACGCCTTTGACACCGCCACATTACATGTTGCTTATTTTTTTTAAATGTAGCATCAGTGTTTTTTTTCTTGTTACATGAACAGTGATTAACTTCTTTTTACACTTTAATGACAGGTAATAAATTAACAAATCACATATTTGAATAATAAATATATACAGGGAATTATTAAAATAAAAACAAAATCTAGTCTTAATTATTCAATAATTTATCATAACCATTTATCATTATCCTTATTATTTACATAAAATTGGTACACAAGTAAAACCGCATTTTAAAAAAAACAAAGAATAAGCAAAATTAAAACAAATCTAAGCTGATGATTCGCTCATCCCTGCACACCTTTGACACCGCCACGTTACATGTTGCTTATTTTTAAAGTCTAGCATCAGTGTTTTTTTCTTGTTACATAAACAGTGATTAACTTCTTTTTACTCTTTAATGACATGTAATAAATCAAAATTTTTACACAAAATTGGTACACAGGTAAAATTGTACAATATATAGCATTTTAAAAAAAAAACTTAAAAGAATAAGTAAAATTAAAACGTAAATAAATCAATCTTAATCTTAAATCAAATCTTAATAAATCAGTTATCACTTATCTTAACCAGATTATTCAACTTCTTTGTCTTTTATCATTATTATTATCGTTGTTGTTATCACAAGCGTTAATTTTGGTGAATTTGTTATTAAATTATTTCATTCATGATTAGTACTTGAAGCTGCCTGCTGCCAGGCAAGTAGTGAACACAAACCGTGAACGGCGCGCGTACAAGTGTGACGGTGTGCACACACACACTCACCATGTTCTCGAGTAGGTGGAGGTGGTCTTCTTCTTCAGGTGGTCCACATCAGAACGCCAACAAACGGCAATGCGCCAAAACAAAAACAAAGACAAAATCAGTCCACACTTGCAATATCCACCGCAAAATCAGATGATAAAAGTCCCGATAAATCCCTGGCTTGGTTCTCTTCTTTCGGTGTCGTCCGTTGGTTTCGCTCGGCCCGCCCGGGTGGCAGACCGTCAGAAAAAAACCAAGAAGAAAAAGGGAAAAAAAGAAGAGAAGGAGGAGGAAAAGAAAAAGAAGAACGCCGCTGAGCTGCGCGCTGATGCTCGCTTGTCGATCGGGAGACTTCGGGCAAGTTCGGCTCTTTCCGGAATGGACAGCGCACGAAGTGACGCTGATTGGCCAATTGATTTGGCAGTTAACTTGTGGCGCTCACGCACGCCATAACACGCGCGTTACATTTGACAGTTTCCAATATGTTTCGACAGCTTTTACAGGTATACTGACTCAATTCACATCTTTTGTTTTGAACATTTCTGATGCTAATGTTAGTGTGCGTGTGAACTCAAATACGAAGTTAATCATTTGTATGATTGCTTGATGCCAACATATATTTGGCACATATATATATATTAAGTGAGCAAACAATATAAATACATCAAAAATAATAAATACATTACATACATACTACACTAGTACACACACACAGATACAGTGCATGTGAATGTGTGTGTGCGTACACACATGTATATATATATGCACACTCACGCACAAACATACATGTGTGTATGTATATATATATATATATATATATAAACACACACACACACACAAACATATACAGATTGTATCTACTGTATAACCAGTTGTAAAGTTGATGGAAAATATGTAATGGTAGTGTCATTATGTATATGCACAAAGTAGTGGTTAGGCTGCCCTCTCCTCTTTAGCCCCCACGCCCCCCAACCCGCCTGTTGGAGAAGCCACCAGATGGCTCCGCCCTCCTGAGGGCATGCATGCTAATATTAGCTTCATTCTCTCAAGGTAGACTTCCAGTGGCAGATGGCATGAAGCATCCTCGTCACTGCACAATGTCCCTCCGCTCGCAACAGCAAATGTTGCATATTAGAAAGAAAACAATCATAGCAAATCATCCCCAATCATTTAAAAATCACTTCCAAAGAAACAAAACGAGGAAGAGAACTGGAACTAGAAGAATAGTTGTATTACTAAGACACAGTTTGTTATTTTGTACACCTTTGTTTTAATTATTTGCGGAGTTGTCTTACTAGTGAGGGCAACATGGACTTCAAGCGCAAGACTTACCTGAAGGCTATCATAGTGCTTGCAGCTAGTTGAGGACCGCCACTTGCTACCTCAAATGTCACCTAACAAGACAGAAAACATACTTCATTTGACAGCAGCAATAAAAGTCGGTTAACTTTTATCGTGGCGATCGGTGTAATGACTTGTCTGTGCCAGAGGGAGCGCTATGAGCACAAGCGCTAATGAAAGAGCATCACCCAGGAGGGGTGAGCGGGCATCGGGGCGGCATCGCGGCCAGCTAATTGACTTCCTAGCCAACACAACCACACGACAACATGGCCATCAGCGTGGCTGATGGGATGCCTGCAAAATTTCACAAATCAGAAAAATCGTTTGATGAACGCTGGAGCTTGTCCCAGCTGTGCACCCTGGACTGGTCGACAGCCACTGTCAGTGAACATATTTCAAAAGTTGTGCTTGTAGAAGCATGCAGCAAAAAAAGTGCCTTCGCTCAGCGCCCGGTTCTCCATGAAAACGAAGGCCACATTTGAAGACAAAATTCAAAGACGTTTTGAATGACTAATATTGTTTTTGCTATACTTCTGCATGAATTAGAATGGACGCAAAAAATAGTGTTCACATTCCCAAATAAAAAAAAGGTAACAAGAAAATAAATCTAATGTACATAATTTGTTTAAAAGACATGGCAAGTCACGTGACTAATAACGTTGTCCCATACCTACATATACGTCATCAGATGTCACGTCTTATACTCGCAGTGACACACCATTAACTTTAAGTGTTATTGTTTGTGTATGAAAACTAACAATGACAAGTCACGGGACTTATTTTTTTTCTCCACTTCCGCATACGTCACAGTCAACGCAATAAAATACATGTGTCTCACTCGAGGTGACTTGCAAGTTTAAAAAAGTAACAAGACGCTACACACGATGTTACACACTTGTATGTTATTATTTATGTCAGAAAAATGAAACTATGACGAGATACATTTGCGTCTTTCTACTTCCGCTTACCTCACAGCTGCCCGCACGTGAAAGTTCGTTGACTTGTTGGGGGCTGTGGGGGAAACCTTTAAAGATGTCGTCGTCCGCTGCAGCGCTTCGCTTCTGCGCCAACATTAGTTGGCTGTTCACCGAGCTGCCAGACTTCCCGCAGCGGATGCACGCGGCTGCTGCGGCCGGCTTCCGAGCGGTGGAGGCAGCCTGGCTCTATGACGCCGACCCGCTGGAACTCCGACGGGCCAAAGACGACAACGGCCTGGAGGTCGTCCTCATCAATACGCCGCCCGGTCGGGGAAAGAAACGATCGACACCCCTCTTCATCAATTATCATACTCATCATCATGTGTTTCAGGTGACCTCATGGCGGGCGAGCTGGGCTTGGCGGCGGTACCGGGACGAGAAGAAGACTTCAAACGAGGGCTGGATCAGGCCATCGAGTACGCACGAGCTCTGGACTGCAAAAGGTCACACGCACGCACAAGCTGGGCCCCTATATTAGTTAGACGAATGAATAAATAAATAAATAAATAAATTGCTTAAAATTCTTGATTTAAAATAATTTGAAATAATGCTTTTAAAAATTGACGGTGTTGGTAATGTGACAGGATTCACTTGATGGCCGGCCGGGTTCCGGCGGGGATGGATGGTGGCCCTGCGGTCGTTCGGGAGATGGAGGCGGTCTTCGTGCGGAACCTCAACTACGCTGCCAAGCTGCTTTCGAAGGTGAAGGCATTTCACGGTCACAACTGACCAAGGCAACACCAGCAAACATAACCTTCCTCTCGGCATTAGGAAGGAATGACTGGCCTGATTGAGCCCATCAACACGCGGGTGACTGACGCTCGATATTTCCTGTCGTCGCCTCACTACGGTACAAACTTCTTCGGCCCAAGCAAAAAAAAAAAAAAAGGAAAAAAAATACATTTATTTTGTGCGCAGCTGCCACCATTTTGGGAAAAGTTGCCAAAGGTAACATCAAACTGCAAATGGTGAGTGGTCACTCACCAAGTATTTGTTGACGTTGACTTGCTTACATTCTCATTCTATACTTTTAGGATGTTTTCCATTGGCAAATTATGGATGGGAACCTGACGCAAAACATGCAGCGATACTTGCCGCTACTGGGTGAGCCATGGGAATAATGCTTTCATTTACAAAATGACATTTGTAATAGTTTTAAATTGGGCTTTCTTAACATCATGACATCATTGTGACATAATTTGTTTCGCAAGGTCACGTACAGGTGGCTCAGGTTCCCGGCAGGAACGAGCCAGACAGCGAGGGCGAGATCAACTACAACTATATCTTCTCCATGCTGGAAGCGCTTGGCTACCGTGGCTACGTCGGCTGCGAATACAAGCCGCTAGGTGGGTTGGCGGCTGTTATCGGTTTCCAAAGTGGCACTTAACCTGGCACCTGCACTCTTCTCCAGGGAGCACGCAGGAAGGTTTGGGTTGGCTCAAAGATTACTGGACACGCAGGAAGTGATGCGACACAGCGAAAGGAGCACTCAAGAGGTTCACATTATGAAAGTGGCCCATGCCAAGTCAACACTTATCACGCCAGCCCACTCCCAAAAATGAAATCTGATCGAATGACGGTCAGATTTATTGAGCGTTTGTCAGCATGCATGAAGTGGCTTGTACTGTGCACCATATCATATACAACAGAGGTGCAATTCATCATCAATTTAATGTGCAATTACTTTTTTTGTTTTTAATTAAAAAGAATGGTGGCGTTTTAGTGTCACCAGTCAATATTCTCCGATTTCTGGTGTCCTCCATTATGGCTGGCTTTGTCTTTTGTATTCAATTAATGCATTTGCTAATATGATTTTGCCCATTTTTTGATGTTACAAACCAAATCAGCAACCAAATCGTAATTTACCTGGACTGTTAATTTGAAAAAAGTCCTGTTCTTGCTAAAGGGATGGAAATTGAAACATTTTTAAATCCAATTCATTGATTATTTGACAAATTAATTATCAGATAAGTACCTACTTAGAATGTTCATGATAGAGTTGAAGAGCGTGCACTATTTCTGTTATAGCCTCCAGTGTTTGACATCCTAAAGCTCTGTGCGTGTGTGCACGTTTGGCCAACAGTGATAATGTGCCATTATCCCTCAACAAAAGGGGGGGGGGGGGTAAAAAAAACTCCGTAAATGTCCTTCCCATCAGAGTTTGGGGTTGAATTAAAAAAAAACTAGTAAGGCACTTTTGGGCAGTGTAAAGCAAAAGCAAAACAAACAAAACAAAAAAAAGCATAGACTGAAATGTGAGAACAAACCCTGAAGTGCTAGTCAAAGCCCAATATGTCCACAGTCCAGATCCAATCCAAACTCTTTTGGCTTCCTCTTGAACAGGAAATGTGCAAGACAAACAAAACTCCCAACATGTTCTTTTCAGAGACTGGTGATGTGTGTGCTCATCTTGCGATTAATTGGCAACCAATGTCGGGTCCTTAGAAAATAAACACTCCAGCGCCAACCAGAGGACCAAGATGTGAAGACTATGGGAAAGTTCAACATTTCACACTCGGTGAGTGTAGACAGTGGTCCTGTGGTGGACTGGTGACCAATCCAGGGTCCAAAACCAATCAGTCATAAACTCTGGTTTCACCCTTATTACGTTCCAAGCTGGATGAAATGTTCAGTGATTTGAAATCTGAAAGTGCGTAAGGCGATCCAGGGTGTAGCCCGCCTTTGAAACTAATGGATGGAAAGTCCCACGTTCCATTTCCTTCCAGCATCTTAAATGTGGGAATGTCATGTCCGGGAGTGTTTTCAGCACTGAGTCCAAAAGCCGCAACACTTGAATGCACTACCTTGTCGATCATTCCTAAGCAGGGGCCGCTCAGTGTGAGCAATCCTGTGCTAACTGTAGAAGAACCAGAAGGAGTCAAAATTCAAGCATTTCAGATGAGTAATGATCTAGAAATGCCAAAATAATTTAGAAATGTCTTCTAACAGCTTAGCTTGATGCTACCGCTTACAAGCCATGATGTAGCTTCTGGAGCTAGGCAGCTTACTAACGACAACTGTCGCAAACTGTTTTTAACTTGATTGAAGCGTTGGTTACAAGAGTCCGGTCCAGAGGTTGAAGCAAGCCGTGTTGATGACGGACTCCAGGTGATGGTACATGGAGACCAGCTGAGGTGGCGGGCTGCCGCTGCCCTGCGGCTGTGGCGGCAGCGGTTCTCGCAAAACCACCTTGAGACTCTGCAAAGAGAAGATTATGGCAAACACGCAGGTTGGTAGCGTTGACGTCATTTTGACAACTCACCGTTTTGCCAGCTTGGGAGTCGAGGAAAACCAAAACGAAGCAGTCTGTGAATTTCTGGTTCAGAACAGCCTGCAACGATGACACAGTGGGTCAGATTTGGTACCCGCGCGATTCAGTTTTGGGGAGAGATGGGGTCTCACCAGATATTGGACACCGCTGTCATCAAAATGCCGGCAACTTTGAGGGAATCGACTCAGCAGGACTTTAATGAGACTCTGGTACCAGGCCGTACTCATATTCAGGAAACAGTCCTGCAGGGATACCAAGATGTGGCGGCATCAACTGAAGCCCGGCAACCGGGGAAGCTACGAAAATTGCCCGCCTGCTCACTAATACTAAAAAGGAAAGGGGGGCATTCTCACCAGCTGGGGGTCAATGTCCACCACTGAGCGGCTCTGGACGGCCTCCAGGAGCTCCTCCAGCTCGCAGAAGGACAACTTGGTCAGCTTCAGCTTGTCCAGTGCCAGGTGCTCGCCGTGGAACAGCCTCCTCCACAGGTTGTCGCGGCGACAGTGACCCATGGCTTCCTCCACGCTGGTCTGGATCTGCCGGAGGGCGACGGCCACCTCGTTGTTGAGCAGCGGGAACAGGGGGGACTGGTATACCAATCCCTGGGACTGGAGAGCAGAGCCAACCAGAGGGTAGAACTCATTTCCGTCACTAGGTGAACAGGTCTCTGAGCCGGAGCCGGTGGGTGCCCCCCATTGGTCCTGCTCGCTACTGGGAGATGTGCAGGACTCTGTCCGACCTAGGGCCGGGCGGCCACCCAGCTCGCTGGGCTCACGGTGGATCTGAGGAATCTTCTTGAAGCGCCGCATGTCAGCGGTGAGTCGGGGGAAGAGCTCACGCTGGCTCGTCATGATCACGTAAAAGTGCAACCTGCATACACATACTTTGCTCTTAAAGGGAACAGAACATGACTTTCAGTGTCTTGTATACAAATAGTAATGTCTGATAACACCACATAAGTCTGCCCCCACCCCAGGTTTCTCGAGAAGACTCCAGTAACCAAGCTTGCATCGGCTTCTCCTACCTTAGCAAGTGTCGCTCTCCCTCCGACTGCTCCTCAAAGGGAGCAGCATTGTGACACACCACCAGGGACACATCAAAGTCGTCATGGTGGTGAAGGCCCTCCAGGTCCTTGTAAGAACCTGAGCTGGAACGGGGAAAGAATTCCAAGTAAGTCCAGGCAGCTCAGGCATTTTTTGCGGTAGCGTTTGTCCTACCTGTTCCACAAGGCCACCAGAGCGTACTCGTGCTGGTCCGACGTGGCCTTCTTGGAGTCGGTGGCAACGGTGGCCTTGGACATGCGCAGGGGCTTCATGCCATATATGCCAGCATGGTCGGTGATGTAGTTGTACAGCTGGTGGGCTGTGATGATCCTCGTGGAGGTGGAGAAGCTCCCTTGATCACAAGATGGCAGTGGGACAATCAGGAAAATCGCTAGAAGCAACACACGCTTACAGAATCTGGAAGCTTTTCTAAGAGTCAATTTCAAATGTTTTTAAACTTTACAGGGCACCAAAATATATTGTCAAAGAACTTTTGAGTTTCTGCCCATTTCAATCGTGGATATCAACCTCAGACAGGTTTGATCTTTGCGTCGAAGGTTCCCAGGTGAGCCTAGTCTAAGGAAAGACACTTAAAGAGTCCAAAGTTATTGATGAGGTGGGACAGACCAATCATGTCAATTTGCAAAAAAAACATCCATATTAGGACATCTAATGTTGACGCCCGACAGCGACGATATGCAGGTATGAGGATGTTCGTCATCCCCACCTTGGAAGACATGGTTGCGTCCAAACTTGGGGATGTCGGGGTGCTGCGTGATGAAGTCTCTGAGGAAATCGGTGAGCTGGTAGCCCTGGCGCAGCGTCATGTGGCAGCCCACCAGGTACTGGTGGACCACCCGCAGGTGGAAGTCGTAGCTGAACGAGTGCACGTGCATCAGGTCGCGCACCTTGTCACACTCCTCGGTGAACAGCATAGAGAGCTGCAACACAGGGTACTTCGTTAATCCCGCATCGACCGCCACCCAAAGCGAGCAGAGCATTCTGGGAAACGAGGAGAAAGGATGCAGACCAAGCTGGGTGGGGGGGGAATCATCAGAATAACAGCGCTGTCTTGCAAATGGTTAGTGGGAATGCTCTGTACTTTGGTGGGATGCGGTTTCACTTGCTTTTAACTTCAACATCCCGCACGGTGTCCTTCCTAGACCTGTGTTGCTCACATCCAGGAGTCAAGGAGACAGCTAACCATGGTGAAAGGATACTATGGAGACTAAGACATGGAGGAATGAAAACATGAACTTTTCCATCCCCTCTTGTGGTGTTCCTGCACTTCAGGCGTGACTATCAAGCTGGCCGTCCCTAATCCGAAGTCCCGGGCGCCTCCTTTCGCGGCCAAGTCAACTCCCATTGTGACTTGGACGGGAAGGTTCAGTCGGGGGCCTTGTCTCTCGGTGACACCGCTCGTTAGCCGGGACCAAAAGCATGTTGGGAAAAGAAAAGTCGTCGAACCAGCAGGGGCCTTGGCCGTGCGCCCTGGGGAACGCCACACCGTTGCTGACTGTTGACTTGTCATTCACTTTGACTCATGATTGACCCCTTCAAAGTAAATAAAGCATATAAGCGCTAGGGGGACAATATAAGTCCAAGCGGGACAAAACGCTGCAGGAAGGCGGGTAGAAAGTGGGAGAGAATGGGAGTGAATTGCAACCAGCAAGCAGCCAAGAATCAGAAAGGAGCTCAGCAGTTCAAAGGTTCGATTAAACCTTTGTCTAGGCGGCCATTGAAGTTTTTTCATGACATTTGAATGCCAGCCAACCCACAGGAGCAAAAGGAAAGACTGATGAGTCTGGCAAGCAGAGTGGCGAGGTAAGGGCGGAGTGGGGTTAACAGACCCCCCTCCCCGGGCCCCCTCGCCTAACAGTGGCTGGGACGTACCGCACAGTCAGACACCTGGGCGGCGTCCGGGAAGGGCTTGCAACGAGGTTTGATGAGCAGGCCGCCCTGATGGAGAGATGACAGGAAGTGTGTGTGCGTGTGTGTGTGTGGTGTGGGGGCGGGGCTTGGGGGTGAAGACAAAGACACCTGGACAGGTGGAACAATATCACGGCGTCTATCTGACGTCAGGTAAGATGCAAAAGATTGGGGATTTTTTTTTTTTTTTTACACTGGGAAATACCAAGGAAACATCAAGTCACTTCATGGAGACAAATTGTTTGGCCGGAACAAGACATTACCTGTGAGTTGACCGACTGACCCATGGGGATGCGAGAACACTCCAGTGCGTACTGCTTGACGCAAAAGTAGCAGCCCTTGACAAATAAAATAAAAAGACACTTCAAAATTACAAAAGAGCTCTTAAAATGCTTTCCACCATTTTAATTTTACTTGTGCATCAGGTGAGTGCGACCGGTACCTGAAAAGCCAGCTCCATCAGCACAATCCCACCTGGCAACGCCCTCTGAAGGTAGTACGCAGTGGTGGCAGACACAGTGGTCTGAAATCCAAGGGAACACAGTAGGTAACAACAACAACAACAACAACAAAATTATTTTGTTTTTTTAACCACATGCCCCAAACGCATTTGGAAATTGTTTGTCTTGTTTTGGAAAATTACTGTACATTACTTTTAATCACTGCTCTTCAAATTGTAAAAAAAAAAAAATTGAATGTACTGCGTGTAAATTTTTAGAATGTACTGCATGTAAAATGGATTATTTTTAAAAACTTTTATTTAATTGTATCAACCATAAAATCAATCAACAGCTTATGAAATGACAAAGGAAGAAAAGAAAGAAAAAATGCAGCAAACATTCCTGGACTGTTGTGGCTGCACTGCCTCACCTTGGGGCTGTCTTCGCTTTTCTGCTTGACGTAAGAGAAAGACATCCTGCCCTCGGACGACGACATGGAACTCAACATGGCAGCGCGGGCGCGGGCGATGCTGTCAAACAAAACGGAGGACCAGCAGAGGGGTCAGTGCGGGTCTGCTTCAGTGCGCACGACGCAGACGACGACAAACCTCCGAGCGGGCGACTGCGGGCGTAACTGCACCAGGATGAAGCCCAAGCTTTGCAGGTACTGCACATACTGCTGCAGGAAGCCGCTGGAGATCTCCAGCAGCCAGGGCTCCTCCTTCAGCCGGCCGGGCAGCATGTCACCAGAGTCGCTGCTGTAGCTGCGGTCGCGCCCCGACGCCGTCGAGTCGTTCGACCGGTGACGCTTCTACAAATCACGACAGTGTGGATGGTGGTAAGTGGACAACACGGCTGTCCTGACATTTTCCTCGGCCATGTTAACAGTCTTCCATCTTCATTGATTAAACACCTTGACTGGTGGCTGGGCAGCGAGTTCCTCCTGTATCTGCTTGCGGAAGAGGGGGTCAAAGAGCAGCGGCGTGGCGCAGTAGTGGACCAGCCGGGACGACTGCTTCAACGTTTCCAAGTCGGCCGGCTGAGGAGATGATGAACGTGAATAACAAGAAGCAAAGCTCCAAAAACAGCTTTGAATGCAACCAAGGCGACGTCACGACCACACATTTTGCTCTACAAGCGCTACTATTCACGACGTAAAGGCGAACGCACGGCGATGGGCATGTTGGACTGCGCCGACCGCTGCTGCCACGTCACAAAGAGGTTTTCGATCTTCATCTGCTTCTCCAGCTCTGCACACAAGAAAAACAAAAGCAACAATGCAAAGACCAGCACAAGAACAGCCATCTCTTTTCTGAATCTCTTATTTATATTATCACTACCTCCTATTATTATAACTGTATAAATATATTAATTAATGTGAAGTGTTTGAACCTCTCCTCTCGGCCACTTTGATGTCCAGGAGCTGCCCGCCGTGCCGGGCGACGGCGTCTCCGTCCGACAGCGTCCTGATGGTGCAAATGTCCCTCAGAGCCTCGTCGAAGGGCAGCAGCTCGGAGGGGAAGTGAAGCGGGGCCAAGCTGCGGCCAGAAGACGCCAGGCGACCTTGCTCTTTGTTGGCCAGGGGTGGGACGGCGCTGCGGAGCAGCGTGTCCGGCTCCATGGACGGACCCAGGAAGGGGTTGGGGTCCTGGACAACAGCGACAACACTTATCGTATCCCCGGTGAAACAGATTGTCATGTGAAATAAATGAACCTTTACATTGCCCTCAACATACTACACATGTAATGTTGCATCAAAAAAATCACAACACAGAAGCAGATATCCGTATTCTGCAAGGCTGCATTCAATGTTCTGTTCAGTTTAATTTCCTCTGGGCCGCAAATGGAACTCATCAGGAAACAAGACTGACTTTTAATTCCCACGTTGGCTGTTTGTCGAGCAACTTTGGGGCGCGTTAGCTCAGCCGAGCAGCTCGGGGCCGACGAGGCAGAGCGCAGCGGCAGCCCCTGGGCGGGAGGAGCCGCAGAGGCAGAGGAGGCCCGGTCGGTGCCCCCCCTTCGCCTCCCGTCACGGCCGTGACAGATGAAGGCCGATTCAGGCAAATTTTCTGCCGCTCTGACTCTGCTTCCTGTCCGAGCTCTTTAGTGACGCGGCCTTGAAGGCCATCAGAGGGAAAACTAAAGTTCTTTGCGCTTGGTAATTGGCCGCAGGGGGCTCGCGGGAAGGGAGGGGGCACTTAAAGGGCAATTTGCTGGAAGATGCTGCTCCAGTAAATCTCAAGTACTTACTCACAATATGCTACTTTGCCTGACCACAAACTGGATTCAGTTAATTTTGTTTGTTCCTCAAAATTCAAAAAGTCTTGAAAAGAGAAACAGTGGAAAACGCCACTTCACTTTGTTTTTCATTTAGCCCAAAATTGATTACCGTTTTTTTCCATGTATAATGCGCCCCCATGTATAATACGCACCCTAAAAATGGCACGTCGATGCTGGAAAAAAGCCTGTACCCATGTATAATACGGACCCAAATTTTGACTTTTTTTTTTTTTCTTTCTTTTTTTAAAGTCCCAATGATCGTCACACACGCATCTGGGTGTGGTGAAATTTGTCCTCTGCATTTGACCCATCCCCGTGTGATTTTGATCCATCCCTTGGGGGAGAGGGGAGCAGTGAGCAGCAGCGGCGCCGCGCTCGGGAATCATTTGGTGATCTAACCCCCCAATTCCAACCCTTAATGCTGAGTGCCAAGCAGGGAGGCAATGGGTCCCATTTTTATAGTCTTTGGTATGACCCGGCCGGGTTACTTAAGTCCGTAAACGTAAAATTATTTCAGAAAAAAGATCATCTTTGGGAACAACCGGATGTTATTCTGCTGGTCAGTATCACTGCGCATGCAGTAGCAAACTCGATAGCGAAGAAATATGTGAGACTCTCAACGGGATCACCAATATTTGAGTGATGTTCCAGTTATTTATCACAATTAGTTTACCAAGTCTGTGTTTTGAGTTCCTCCAATAAACCCTGGTCCAAGCTGTACTTGGTCGCCCCGCTCCTTTCCACACTCCATCCGTGACAAGATTTTCTTCAAAAATTGTTGTACCATGATTTTCTTCTTCAAAAAAAAAATAAAAATTGTACCCATGTATAATGCGCACCCCAGATTTTAGGACAATAAATTAGTTAAATTTTGCGCATTATACATGGAAAAAAACGGTAAATCCATTTTCCCCCTCACAAATTGTATCCATGATGACAATGTGACTCATTACAGCATATTAAATGTTACAAACGTCAAATTCCGAAAACTCGAACTCAACAACCACCAATCACGTTATTTGAACTGATTGGTCGACCAGACAATTTAACATCTACGCATCCACGCTTAAAGTTCAAACTATAGTTTCAAGGTTTCTCCCAGCTTTGTTGGAATTTTGCCCGCATTTACACAAATGCATCGGAGCAGCACCGGCAAGCTGTGTTCCGCATTTGACTGCAGTAATATCACAAAAATCAGCCCGTCACCGCATGTCAAACAGAAAAGCAGCGGCTGTGTTTTTTGCTGAGGCTCTCAGAAGAGGAAACGAAAAGGAAACAAGTCCGAGCTGAAATCGATTGAATGCGGAGCAAATCTGAACACAACGCTTCTTTTGGTGATGACTCATCAATACAGCTGTGACACGTTTTCATATATGAACTCATTTCGCAGTCACTTCTTCTATGTGTGATAAGATGACCAACCAAGCAAGATGAAACATGACAAATGCTCAAGCTGTGAGGAATGATTGAACACAGCGGCTGCATGATTTCATGTCGCTCTGGCAAACTTCAATATTGACATTGTGCATCTTGTAGGAATGACTTTTTTTAAGGACAAGATTTGGCTTCCAGGGGCCACAACAGCTGTATGCGAGGGGCCGCGGGACCTGCCACCCGGCGCGGCCTGTGAAGCAGATGCTGCCCTTACAGGTCGCTTCCACCTCAGCTGGCAGAAGCGCCGGCCGGCAGACGTCCGTGAGCGGCTGCCACTTACCCGCTTGGAATTGATCTCGTGCAGAGGCGCGTCGGAAAAGCAGTGGTGATGGAACAGGCCCATCTTCTGGCTGAGCAGGCAGTGCAGCACGTGGGCCCGGGCGTTCTGCCACTTGACCAGGCGCACCAACTCGCGGCTGAGCGAGGCGCCCAGGTCCAGCGACCAGTTGTAGCTGTATAGCGTCACCTGCAGGTGGGCCACATGTAGTGCATCAAATTGGAGGAAGTTACAGCAAATTCCAGTTTACGCGTCCAAACTCTGTCACCTTTTTGTCCAAGATGCGGATGAGGAGGAACCTCTGGCGGGGCGCCGGTGCTGACGTCCAGCCTGTCTGCTGCTGCTGCTGGCCCGAGAGGCTGGAGCAGTCACCCTGCTGCTGCTGCTCAGATGCCTCAAATCGCTGGAGGCCTTTGTGAGCTGAACACAGTTAGAGGGACACGGACGGTGGAGTCAAGGACATTTCTGAAGGACCGTTACACAAGGTCTGTAAACCACAGTCTCCAAAATACGTCAGAGTGACAGAAAAGTGATGAACTACTGCCGACCTGACCATGAACTAAAACTTGAGTGTGGGGTTGCGCTGCAAAACACAAATGAAACGAAAGTCATACTTACGTGTGAACCTATTAAGCTGCGCCATGTTTTCCTCCTCTAAACTGTCGTCTGCGGCCGACGCGAGATGGAAAGACGGGACGGACACAAGACGTGCGACAAGAGACAGAGAAGACACGGCTCAACACAAAGTCATGTTAAGATGACACACGGGCAGGCGCATGTTAGACGCGTACACATGACGACAGATGCGAGTGACAAAGTGACGAGCGGTTACGTACACGGTTCGGTTGCCTCGCGTTTACCTTGCTCGGTGCTGCAGTACCACTGCTGGAAGTTCCTCCCGATGACGATGAAGCTGCGGGATGCCTCGAGTGGACGCCATGGATTTTGCACGGCAGACAAAGGAACAAAGATGTCCCCCGATACGGGACATCTGGAAGCAGACATAAGTGACATGCTGCATGAATTTTCTTCCGTTGGTGACTTTTTGCCGTGTGCATTTTGTCCGTAACGAGCACTGACCTGGTCTTGGCAAAGACCTTGACGCTGGTCTCGGCAGCCAACGATCCCACCAGATTGACCAGCTCGGTCAAGATGGACGGCAGCAAGAAGTGGGACGCCACGTCGGCCGAGCACTGCTGAATAGACGGGCAGCCTGGACAGGGGAAACGGAATCATAAATTTTGGAATTAAAAAAAGAAGTGATTTGAGGAGATTACGGCATACCAAGCTCGGCCATGAAGGTGATCCAGGGCTCGCAGGTTAACTGGTAGACGGGATGCAGAGCGCCCACATCGCCCTCATCCAGCTGGCAGGTTTGCCTCCTGCAACATCAAAAGTTTTCCTCCTGGTGAATGAGATTTGACTGCTTCCAAAAATCTCACTGACATGAGAGTTTGCACCCCCCCAATTGGTTAATTGGTTAATCATAATAAAACTAAATAAAGAGATTTGTAAAAATGAATAAATAATTGCTTAATAAATTGTACTCAAATTAATTAAATTTGTTTGAATTTGTTTAAATTGCTGAGATGAGTTATTGTCAGTGATAGGAATATCAGTAAAATAAACATTTTCAATAATACATTGGTTTAAAAACACAAATATTAGAAATAATGTAAAACAAACTCATTACAAAATTTGCTGTAAAAAATGAATATTAGAAACACATTTCTTTAATAAAAATAAATGAAAGTAATTTCATAAAAGACTTGGACTTTTCTGATAACCTTGTTGACTTTTGAGCCCCTGCAGGAAACACTCATTTTGCCAGTTGCAATATTACATATAAAGAGAAGCTGTTTTGTTTTGTTCTTTTAAGTTGATTTAAACATATAATAGGCAAACTGTTTGAGATACATATTTTTACATTCTGGATTTTGCTACTTCATTATTTCATTATTTGTACATTTTTGTAAAGAAATACCATGTAAGACATATTTTGTGAAATTGTTCATGACTGTTGTACATGGAAAAATTGTGAATAAAAAGTGTATTGGGAAAAAAAATAAATAAATGAAAGTAGGTAAGTCATAGATACAATTTTATATTTATGTATTGTAAAGACAATAAATAAAACAGGCCCAACCGTCCCAAAGTTTGTCCAGCCTGGTCTCGTACATTTTCTTTTTTTTTGCCAACGAAAGCACGTCCAACCTTGCGTACCTTTGTGCCTGTTCCAGCTCGCTGAGCCTCTCTTGCGACCACTGCTGCTTGACGCTGTCCGTCTTGTGGCGGCGGCGTGTCGCGCGACCCTCTTCGCCTCGCTCCGGCACAATGTCATCCGTGGTTTTTGGGCTGCCCAGTTCTGACGAGTCGGGTTTGCTCTGTGGCCACAAAAAACAGCAACAAGTTGGGGCCGAGGTTTAACACGCTCATCATGGGAAGTGCAAATATTTTGTTCCATATTTAAAAGGCCTAGAATAAGGGAGAAATAAGATTCCTTGTGCTAACTAGCTAAGTTGTGAGCATTTTGCACCAACATACCAGAATGTCCCAGAAGCTGCGGCGCGTGCTTCTTCCCGTGGGTGTCGTGGACTCGGGTGTGCTGGATGCTGGCATGCCAGCGGTGCCACTGGCGCTGCCGGGGTGCGCCAAAGTGATGGGCGAGGGACTGCTTCTGAACACCCGAGAGCCGCTACGCTGCCGGGGAGTGTCTTTGGCCTCGGGCAGACTCAACGCGCCTGTACATTGGAAATCAAAAGCAATCGAGATTTTGATGGAACACAAAATAAAGAGGACAATACGAGTTGACCTGTGTCGGACACTGTTTGGAAATACTGAAAAATTAATTAGTATATAATTGACAATAAAAATACCTATTTTAGATATATTAAAAAAGGAAGAGGGGCAATAGAGGAGCTTCAGGATACCTAATGAGCAATAGCTATGATAGCCAATAGCTAACTTTGTAGGCGTTTGTATGTTGGCGTCGCGGTGCTACCTTTAGTGTCCTTGCAGGTGGCGTGCACGTTGGCGCAGGGCAGACAGAGCGGGTTGGGCAGCACCCGCAACTCCATGAGCACATCGCACAGGGCGTGGCGCAGCGCCCCCTGTAGTTTGTCGGCCAGCTGCGCCGGGCTCACATTGCCTTGCTCCCACACGTCGAAGCGCACCAGCAGTGGCGCTGATACCGCCTCTAAATATTTATTCAAATCCAGAAAGTGTCACATTCAAAAAGATCTCCAAAACTGAAGCAAAAGAAAACTAAAAGGAAAAGTAACAGTGGTGAAGCACGCCTCAAAGATTGCCCTGCTCATATTTGGAAGCAATTTCAAAATAAAACGCAAGGCCTGACCTTGGCTCCAGCCGACGTGCGCAGAATCGGCTTTCACTTTCAGCACGGTGGTTAAGCGTTCAAAGTATTCAGGCTGCAGCGGAATGGAACAATTGTCAGTGTGCCTGCCGCAGTCTTGGACAGGGGCCTGAAGGGGACGTCCTACGGCATCCACGAACGTCAGAGTAATGCAGGCGATTCCTGTCAGGTCGGATGATTTGTCATCAGTGCACATGATCAAAATAGCATTTATGTCTGTGAGGTTGAGAGGGGGGTTAGGTTTCTGACCATCAGAAATGTATTCAAGCAAGTCAAACATTGGAACTATGTAATTCGAAAGGGGGTGTACCTTTGCCTCCAGTCCCCTGACCTCCGGGCTTGTTGTAAAGGTAGATGTCGCCATCCGCTACGTCGGCGTTCGAATGAAAGCAATGCTGCAGAAAGGAGATGCATACGGTCAATTTGAGGTGGACATTTTTATTTATCAAGGTTATGGCAAAATGTGAAAGATAGCAACTTCTTGTATACTGAAGATAATTGGCCTTTAATTCAAAAGGCTGTTTTGACTGAAAACTTTCAGTGTGATCAAAAATAGGCCCAGTCAGTTATTTACTTCATCAAAATGACTTTGAGGACAACAAGTTTCAAAGCGGTCGAGGCGTTACCTTGAAGTGGTGCGCCGTGTTGCTGTCTGTGTACTTGGGCACATGCAGGAAGATGAGCAAGTTCTGGCGGAGGTAGTGAGACACGGCCGAAAGCCACGGGAGACAGAAGGCGGGGAGGCCGAACGCCATCACCTCGCTTGAGGGAGAGCCCGACGGCTGGATGAACTGAACAAAAGCAGGTGAAGCGGCACGAGTTTCTTTCGATTGCTCTTTACACAGCTCGCGATGGTAGCGAGGCGTGCTATGCCATATATGCTTCCGTGGTACCAGTTTGGCCCACAATTCAGATTTAGAATACAACAGTTAGACATTCGAGCACCTCCACGTCAGCGGGTGTCAGTTTGCAGTTCCTGACGAGCATGAGGGTGATCATGTCCAGCGTGGTTTCATCCAGACGTTTGCGCAGGACCTTCACCAGCTCGTCTGTAATCTCAGGACCTATGGAGCACAGACAATATTCAGTGGAATTTCTTTGACGTGACGGTGACAGCTAAGACGGGTCGCCTGTTACCTGCGTTGCCCACACCATGCACGAGCAGCAGGATGTGCTTGTCCACCTGGCCCACTGGACGAGAACCCTCCAGAGACGACCTGGAACCCTGAGAGTGTGTTCAATTTGGGAGCAATCAGACAAATCTATGTAATTCGTTTGTCAAAAACTATGACAAAACAGGAATAGATCCAACTTTTGAAAAGATTGGAAAGATTTCAACATTGAGCTCGAGGCATGAAAAGATTTTCTTTTTTGAATGTACCAAGAGGTCTTCAGAGAACAGCGGCTCCTGACTTCTGGACAGGCTGAGGGAGCGAGACGTGTGGAGCCCACCGTCCACGTCGGAGTATTTCCCCACTTGAGACGTCTCATAAAGTCTGCGTAAATCAATGACCAAGATGAATTGCGAGGTTTGGGAAAGGCAACAGATGAGCAAGACGTGTTCGCTGAGAGGTGTCACCAACCTGAGGTAGAAGACGGATTTGGTGGTACGCTCCTGGTAGACATACATGTTCTTCCTGTTGCCCACGCAGAAGGAGTTGAGCACGGAGCGTAAAGCCTGGATGGCTGAGATGACAAAAAGAAAAATCAAAGACACTCATGCAGCATCTGAGTGCAAGATGTGATTTGCTGTGTTTCTTGATCATAGACTTGCCTACCTCTGGACACGCCCATGTTAGATCCCATCTTAAGTCTTGGGTGTATGTGGATGATGGTGCTCCACACCACCTCGCAGGAAAAGTGTCCTGGGATGAATTGCATTGTGGCGGCCAGGTAATCTCTGGCCTGGTAGCTCTCCTCAGCGTGGTAATCTACGACACAAAGCGCCGTTCACTTCCGAACGTCAAAGCACGGAGACGGCGGACAGCGACTGACCGTCTGAGGGGTTGCGCCTCTGCCTGTACGCAGACTCGCTCTTCCAGATGTCCTCCTCGCTCTCTGCCACCAGGAGGGAGTTGCACATGTGGCTGTCATGAAGGTCCTGCAGCAGCATGCGCTGGTTGACTCTGCGACACAGCTCTCCTATCTTCTTCACCACCAGCTGGTGCAGTTGTAAATATTCCGGCAGCTCGTGCTTGTCCTCCCTGCTCTCCTGCTCCTTCATGCTCAACTCCTGTTCCTCACTCACACTCCTGCAAACATTCAACATAAAGCTACAACTTTCTGGCTCACACACAAACCATGAGTAATGTTTGGAAGGTTCCTGAGGACCAGTCTCACCTGGAATGCGAGTAGACTTTGACTCTGTCCGGGTAGATCTTAGCTATGAGCCAGAAGTCGGGCATCAGTGGGGTCTGACTCTCCTGCTCATCCAGGGTGGGACTCTCACACTCTGAGTCGCTGCTACCGCCATCGTAGCCTGAAAGAAAAAAAAAAAAAAAGAACCCTGAGCAATATGTAAATGAGGGGAGTTCCACAGGGTTTGATGCAAGGGCTCCATGCATTTGATATGTATAATGTAACAACACATACGTAAGTGAGCATGAGATCCTTTTTTGATGGATTTCGAACTCACCTTGCATGTCAGAATCCAAACTTCCTTGGCTTGAGATGATGCTCTGCACACGACTCGGCCTCAACTTGCCGAAGCCTGCGAAAATGTTTAGTGCTCAGCACCTCTAAACAAGATTGGAGGGTTGGATGAAGCAATAAGCATATTGCTTATTTGGGGCGACACATTGGACCTTGTCTGGCTCACACTGAATTTCGAAACAGTGCTCAGGCCTATTCTGCGCTATGGGGTGGACTCACTTTGAGAGGCCGACTGCACCGACTCAGCTAGGCTGATGTTGGAGGGGGTCTTGGGGGGTGAGGTGAGCTCGTTCAACATCTGAAGGCTCACCGAACTCTGCGTGTTACCACCATCGCTCTTCACGACCGGCTCGCTGACCTCCACCATGGCCTCTCCGTTGGTTTCAGCAGTGACGTTGGCGACCTGCGGGTCAAACAATTTGTATAATTGGTTCGAGTCCCTGACGTGTCTTCATTTTTATCTTTTTTCCTCACTCTATCTAACATTCACAGTGGATAATGGGACATTATAAAGGGGCGACTCCCGTGATAGCTTCACAATTATATTACCGTAATTTTCGGACTATAAGTCGCGTTTTTTTCATAGTTTGGGTGGGGGGGTGACTTATACTGAGGAGCGACTTATATATGAATTTTTTCACAAATTTTCAAAATTTAAAAAAAAAAAAAAAAAAAAGTTAAACTGCGATAAACGAACCACGATGTAGCAAGGGATTGCTGTAATTTGAATTTCAAGTGACGTCAGTGGCGCGGCGGTTGTTTACATAAAGGACAAAGATTCGATCACAGGATGACGAAGGGCCCCACGTACTACCGGCATCATTAGCGGCTTTGTTTGTAAGTGACACGGAGGACGAAGAGTTTGAAGGATTTAATGATTTGGAGTGACACAGAAGGTTTGAAAAACTATTATGGCTTTCACGCACGCCCGGTCCTACTCTACGGACCTCTCTTTCACCTCCGTGGATGGAAGTCGTGGGCCGGCGCTCGGCCGGGTGGCTGTCCGGGGACGGTGGATGGGGCTCGGACATGGCTTTTACGCACGCCCGGTCCTCTTTCCTTGTACTTTGTTAACGCTATAATATAGTTTTATACTAGATCTGTGGAATAACGACGAGGCTGACGTCAGGGCGCACGCGCGGCGTTGTTGACAAAGGACGAGGAATTTGATCGATGGATTTAATGATTTGGAGTGACACAGATGGTTTATGGTTTATGTGATAGTTATTTGATATATACTTTATATATCGTTATATGGGTCTGTGGAAGATTTAGAATATTTAGACGTCAGCGGCGCGGCGCATACGTGGCATCGTTTCCATAAAGGACGATCGATGGATTTAATGAATTGGAGTGACACAGATGGTTTTATAAACGTGTTATTTATGTAATAGTTATTTGAATAACTCTGAATGTTACGTCAGGCCTGTTCTCAGCTCTTCGTTTGTGTTTATGTCACGTGAGCATACCTATCGTTTAGCCTGTTGTTGCTCGTTCATGTCTGTTCTTGGTGTTGGATTTTGTCGAATAAATTTCCCCCAAAATGCGACTTGTACTCCGGAGTGACTTATCTATGTTTTTTTTCACGTTATTGTGCATTTTATGGCTAATGCGACCTATATTCCGGAACGACTTTTACTCCGAAAATTACGGTAGATACTCGTCAGTACTCACATATTCAGACGTTATCTTCAAACATGAGAATCTCTTACCACGTCGTCGGCATCGGCCTGGCTCTCCAAGGGTGACTCTTCCTGAGGCGCTGCCCTGTTTATGGTGTTGTTCTCTGACAGCCTCTGCATCCTCCGAGGATGCAGCCGGCTCAAAGACGCATAGTAGAAGTTGTCCTGCTCGCTTTTGAGCACATAGCCAGAGAGTGCTATGCGACGGAACTCCTGCAGGGAGCGCAACACACATTACAGGGTACTGTTTTTAGTTTGGAATGGAGAACCCACATGCAGTGGTGCCTTAAGATAATTAAGTAAACAAGTGGAAGTGGTAATAAACAGCTTGACATTTCTTTTTTGGAGGAATCTGCAAAATTGTTGCTTGTAAGTTGAAATGGAGGAAGAAAAACCTTGTCTCAAATCTAAAAATAAACCAAAAAAAACACACAAGATGGGTAACTCACAGAAATTCAGGACTACAGACAGCAACTTCTGCTGCCCTGTTGTGTCCAGAGTAATTGGGACAACTACTTTCCGAGTGCAAAAACAGCAGTGGCGAGCGGAGCAACTTGCCTCCTTGAACCTGTCCAACGACTGTTCGGGCCTGAAGACAAACTGCAGCGGGACGTCCTCACTGCGACAGTGTGGACGTCCGGCTGAGCCAACGACGTGCTGCGCCACCTTGAGCAGCGTGGCGGGGCCGATGGTGCGCGAGCGGCGCAGGGCGGACACGATCTCGTCCTCCAGCAGCCAGCGGATCTGATGGAGAGGAAACAGCAAAGGATGTTTGTTGCCCTTTATAGGCAGGAGAGCATCACTGCACACTTACCTCATCCATGGTGGCTAGAATGGCCAGATTGTGAGGAAGCGGAAGCTTGGACAGAGGCTCACCACAGACCCTGACAGAGGAGAGCACATGTTACATTTTTGCCTTTGTCTCTGCGCCAACAAATGAAATCATCTGCCTCTATTTTGAGATCCACACTCACATGTCCACATCGGCCCCCTTTAGTCCCTCCAGCACGGCCGACAACTCGTCGTCCGACCGATACGACGACGGCTGACCCGGAGAACGGTTCAAGGACACGCTGCTCTCAGACGTGTACCTGCGGGTATACGTACACGACACAATGAGTATTTTAATCGCCGCTTAGAACGCCACCGCTTCACCTGTTGTGATGAAAGTCACCCATGACTTCGATCTCCACGGGAAGAGTGAGGACAAAGATGTCCAGCGTGACCGAGAGCTCATTCAGGTCCAGCAACTGCGAGGCCTCGGCATCTTCCAGGCAGGAAATGATCTCACCTGGAGGCACAACATTCACAGGTTCTAAATTTTACAAACTGTTTCCGTGTTTTTGCCCTTCCCTCACGCTAAAATGGTGCATTGTCGGTTGTGTATCAATAAAGTTGTTGGGGAATGAATTAAACGCACAAGTGAAGGCATCGCTGTACATATTTGAACAAAGATTGGCAATTTTTGCATTCTCAAGAGAGCCACTGGCGATATTTGGACCCGACTCACCGAGGCAGGTCGGCAGGGTGTGTATGGGGGTGGACCCATGGCAGCTCTTGGCACTGACTGAGCAGGTGACGTGCAGGAAGAGCGGCGGCATGTCCATCTCTGGCCCCTCCGCCTCCAGCAGGGAGTCTCCTTCTTCCAAGATGCTGAAGGAGTCTTGGTCCTGATCCTGATTGACCGTGTTGGAGTCCGAGTGCGAGCGGTCCTCGCTGGCGCTGAGGCTCCTGATGCTGCCGCCACTGGGCTGCTCCTTGTATTCCACCACCAAGTCGTTGTCGCTCTCAGTGGTGATGCAGCCGCCGGAGGTCATTTCTACAAACACAAGGTGCCGTATTGCAAAAGGCGAAAACAAAGCGTGGGACGGGATCCTAGGTGTTGGGATGAAGCTCACCATCTTCAGTGGCTTGCTCGGCCTCGGACACCATCTCTTCGCAGGGCCTCACCTCCATTTCACCGTCCTCCGAGTCCTCCTGGAGATGCCAAAACATCGCATCATATATTCATACGGACGTGATGTAACATAAATGCATACAACATTGTGGAGTGACCTCATATCAGAGTTTACAGGGAAAAATAGACTGAAATGTTGCGTAGCGCTCCCAAACATTAACATAGACTGGCACAAATTTGTGGAGCAACCGCATCAGTCTCGTGGGGTGGGGGTGGGCATTTTTATATTGGAGAAATGTACCAAAATAAATCTGGACAGTCTGGACATTTAAAATAAATGTGGTAGTTCCCCAGATCGTAAGTAAAAATTGTGTAGCAATCTCATCTCCTGATGAAAAGAGACTTTGAGGAGGTGAATGTGGATGACCTCACCTCCTTCTTGGAAGATGGCAGGCAATAATAGAAGTAATGTGGATTGGAAGGCACGGGTTTGAAATACTGGAACACGATCCCCAGGAACTTTTCCTGCAAGGGTTGAAGCGTTTCACTATCGGCGCAACAACGGCGTGATATGTGCCTGCTCACTCGTGTGCAATATTTCACCTGAATTATTTTGTGCACGTCCGGACACACGTCACAGGTAGGATGCGTCTGGAGCAAGTCCAAGGGGAATGCCGCCATCTTACCGGAGACCTCCCGAGGGGCGGGACCTTCAGATTCGGCTTCACTGGCGTCTTGCATCTCAAAACTTTTCATTTAATTATTAATGTAGAAAAAAGTGAAAGGTATTGAAATTAAAAAAAAAAAAATTGAATCTTAATGTAACTAAACTATTTCTTTTTACCTCGAAGAGGAGGTCACGGCAGATTTGACGTCAGCTCGATCCTCCTCGGCCTCTCCGACGATGAAGGTGGCCGACCGTCCAGGGGCTTTCGGTTGCTGAGTCCAGGCTGGAAGCTGGCCGTTCTCCCGGAACAGCCGGATGTGTCCGCACAGGGCCTGCAGGAAGGCTGTGATATCAATCTCCTGCAGGGACTCCTCGCAGTAGTCCATGGCTATCAGGACATCCTGGGAGCTGATGCTGAGCGATTGCTGGAGGCTCCGGTAGACGCCTGAACGCCACACACAAGATAGACAGTCCCTTATAACACGCTTTCATGCAGAGAAAAAGAGATGGCCTTTGACAATTAACAGGGTGATTGAGAAAGTATACACAGACACCTTTTGCGAAGCTCTGCTGGTAGTGTTCCTGGAGCAGGCTGCAGTAGTGGGCGAGCTCCTTGTGCTTGTGAGGCTGTGCCAGAAGGTCAGTCCAAGGCGACGGGCTGCTGCGGTCCTGAGACAGCGACCTGTCGGGACACAGCGGGACGGAATTGACTGGGATGCTTCCAAAACTTCACAACTGATGGCTGGTGTTTCCACAAAATCCACTCCATGGCGTTAGTCTTGATCATTACAGCAGTCATAAGAGTCCCTCCCAAACCTTGATGCAGCTCTTGTATTGGCCTTCCCAGTGTAACCTAATCACGTGACGGGTGAGTCGACGTGCTTTTCTTTTTTGTTGCGAAAAAATGCAGCGTGCGTGTTGGGAAAAAGCACTCCTGACGCAGACGAAAACAAGCAACTCTTCTCACCTGGACTTCATCTGCAGAAACATCTGCAGCTGCTGAGCCTCTTGAGGTCTACTCAGTCACAAGGACAACCAAAGACACAATCGACATTTACAACTGGACATTTTTACAGTGACCGTGAGTTGGTATTTATTAACAAATTTAACTCACGGTAAACTTTGGTAGCCTGACCCACCTAATGTGTGTTGTGCGTGGTGTTTGATGACTGTTTGGAATTTTGGGGTGTGCGAGAATCATTTTTGTCTTAAGTGAATGGCGCAGATGTACCTGAAGAAGACGTCCCGGGGATGTCGGTTGGCTGCGGGGTGGACCAGCTGCTCTTTGAGCAGCTCCAGGCAGCAGTTGTAAACGTAGACGGGACACTTGAGCTGCGTGCCGGTGCTCTGCTGGGACAGCTGGCGGCCCAGTATGCCGCCGCTGTGGACGCCACAGCGCTGCGGCTCAGAGAAATGAACTTTGTCGCCCAAATCTACAACGCACACATTTTTTTTTTAACCAGAAGAAAATGTGAGTGTCCACTTGCACCTGCCGAAAAGTGACCTGAGCCGGGCGTTTCGGTCTGGTTTTCCAACATCCCGCTACCCCAGCCGTCCGACGGCAGGGCTTCAGCGGGCATGCCGGGTCCGCTCGGCCCTTCCAAGGGTGACGAGGCAACGGGTGATGTGGCATCGAGGTGCCCGCTGCTTGAGCTTCTTCTCATCTCGCCGGTGGATCCGGACGGTGAATCGGCCTGTGACTTGTTGCCGGGCGTCAGCGTGTCGTCCTCTTGCGTGCTGACGTTACTCAAAGGTTCCGCCTCCAGATCTGAGTTCATCAGCATCAGGACATCTGGCGAGAAAAAAACGTAGACTCGTTTGTACGTTGTGGTAGTTTGTCAGTAGGCGGGAATAGAAATGTGGCACCTGTGAAGGTGGCTGGCAGAAAGGTGAGCAGGATCTGCTGGGAGCTTATGTGCTTGACGTAACATCTCCACTGGGGCACGGAGCAGATTTGCCCCACCAGCGAATGCTCATCATACGCCAGGTCAGCGTTGGCCAAACTCTGATGGTCAAACACGCCACAAACAGATTAGAATGCGGGAGAAACTGCTTTCAGTCATTTCCTGGCCAAAATTTACATTAAGATATGTTTTTTGTTTTTACATGTTAATTACATTTAAATCTGTGTCCATAATAAAAAGACTGTTCTGTCTGCTTCAGGGTGCGCTAACGCACTAACATGAAAAATAAACTTGTGCGTACAGTACTGCTTTTGTTTTGGAGCAGGATTACCTGTAAAGTGCTGGTGGATTCCGTCATCTCTTTACTGCTGCCATTTAAGTGAAACGCTGACATCACTTCCTGTCTATCAAGAGGCCTCGTGAAATCTTCTGCTGGGGGGAAGAAAGAAAAAAACATTATAAAACCGGTGTGATGTGCCGGGCCGGTAAGGTCTCACCCTTGATGACGGGCAGGGGGAAGGGAGCGCAGCGGCCGTCACGCTCACGCTCCAGGACGTGGCGCACAAAGGCAGCGTGGTCATCAATCGTTAAGGGAATCTCGCGGTCAGTGAGCTCCTGCTCCAGGCTGCTGTGGAGGAGGCCCAGGAGTAGTTCGTTAGGCAGGTAGGTGCCGCTCCGCAGCTGCTCGTCTGGCTCCACCTCTGGATGGATACACGATGCGCAAAACAATGGCAACGTTTTGGAAAGGTCGTTATTCATAGCTTAATAGGCCCTGAATATACGCGTGTGGCTGGAAATAAAAAATACCTGTGCTGAATGTAAGGAAGAAGAGCTCCACCTGCTGGCATTTGGGTAGAAGTTGAATGAGATCAAACTGGAAAGGAACCATCTGAATGCTCTCCTCAGAGGCAGACGGATCTCCTGAAATCAGATGGGACGTGACACGCCCACATCAGCACGGTTAAAGGTGGCTGACGAAACAATCCGTCAAGTCTGCAATGTACAACAGCTACGCTCTGATTGGATTGCAGTTTTTGGGTTTTGCACTCGGAGTCAGATCAATAAATGAAATGTAGATGTCTTGCCCAAAATGGATGGAATGAGCAATGAAATGATCAATTTGTTCACTAAAGCGTACAGCTGCCATTCAAATAAAGGCAGCTGTTGGAAATGAAGGCAGAGAAGAAGCTTGGTCACCTGTGCTGTCCTTGAGTCCAGCGGGCACAGAGCAGACCTGGTCTTTGTTCTGACACAGCTGACTCAGGTACTCAAATGTCATCATAGTAGACATGCAGGCTAAATCTCTGGGGAAGATCTGGGTGAGGGAAAAAAACAAAACAAAAAAAACAGAAAAGTCACTAGGCCAAAGGGGGGAACAACGTCGCAAATAAGATTAGCAGCATGACTCACGGCTTGAGGCACTTCCTGGTAGGTGAGGCCTAGCAGGTGGCGATGTTGCTCCGAGCAGTTGGCGATGGTGCCGCTCTGAGGCTCCACCCAGCACTCGGTCACCAGGTTGAGCTCCACGTCCACGTCCACCGCCTCCACCTCCGTATCATTGTCGTCATCCGTGGAGAAGCTGTGACATTCGGCGCGACTTTATTAACGAACGCCGCAGATCGTCAAATGAACATGTGAAGGAGTTGCTACCTGTCCTTGCTGGAAGTCACGTGAGGCGGGAAGAGGATGTACTGGACAATGCACGAGTGACTTTCTCGCTCAGAGTCGGCCGACGCGCCCTAGCGCAAACGTACAATGTGGTCAGAGTAACATTGGATAATGAGCCACATGCTGCTTCACCAAAACGACTAAGATCCATTCACATTTCGCTGCACAATATATGTTTATGCATATATTTTCTTCACTTGTCGACTATTATTTGGGGACCTTCGCAGCCTTTTCCTCTGTCTTTCACCTTCATGGGCAGCTCAATGACCATGTTGACAATGCCTTCTCCACTGGCGGCAAAATGAAAACCCTCTGACAGGCGGATCCTTCACAAAAAAAAAAACCTCAGCGTCAGTGTGCTTGAGCAGAACAGAGACAAAGACAAAAAAAAGTGTTGCTTTGAGATACAGGTGGAATTAGTTTTGTGAGCGTGCTCGTAATTCAAATCTTCTTTCCCCGCTGAAATAATTGGAAAGGCCATTCAAATGGTCCAGCCTCAGCCCCAAAACACAAAAACAGTTTTTCTCTCTACAAATCGAACATGGGGTGAGTCATATGTCAAGGTACGCTTCGGACTCACTCGGACAGCATGGAGAGGATGTGGGAGACTGCCTGCATGGCCATGGCGGGACCCTGACTGCTTTGCACCGCCCACACCCAGCGCCGGTGCAAGAAGTAGCGGGACAGCGAGGCCAGCGTGGACGAGGCGGCACGGTTGCCCGCCACGTTGAGGGGCGCCGCCCCGCCGGAGGGCTGCAAAGACGAGTTCTCCATGCTGAAGATGAAGGGTGTCCTGAAGTCCAGGGGCAGCTTCTCGTATCTGGAGAAAACATCCAAAACAGTCAGCATTTGAGTCTATTTGTTTGTTGATGTTTATTTATTTTTTTATTTTTTTATTTTTAAATAAATGACGGTTGTGTGTGCTTCCGCGCCAACCTGATGAGCAGCTTCTCTAGCGGCTTGTTGAGCACCACCACGCACGGCCGGTCCGACAGCGCCTGCTTGGGGGCGGAGAGGGCGGGCGACTTGGATGGCGATGGCTGGCCCGCCGCCACCTTCCTCTTGGTTTTGGGTGTGGCCTCCTTGCTTTGGATGCGGTGCGGGAAGCGCAGCTTGAGGATCTGCTCACGGAGCTCATCCACAATCTGATTGGCCGGGGACACACAATGGACGCTGGCTCTTTATACATATTTATTATTATGTAGTGTATCATTCCAATATCAAACTTTTCACGTATTCCTAATGTTGCTATATTACAAGAAAAAAAATATAAGTATTACTAAGAAAAAATATCCAAGCAATATCAAATATAACATTTCATTGCACAATTTGAGAATCTAGTCTAATCTAATTTAGTGTATCACAACATGTTAGAATCGTTTTGACACTGGTAAAGTGCTGAGAGGTCCTGCTACCTTGTTTCGAACGTGCGCCGGCGTTCCGATGGGGAAGCCCAATCGCAGAACCATGCAAGGGGTCTTGGAGATAAGTCGGACCAGATAGAAGGAGCTGGGGGGCTGCTCTAGAGAACTGTGGAGACACATTACAATACTGTGGAACTCACACATGTTGAAAAAAACAAATACACATTTAAAGGCTCCACCCGTTGAGTTTATACTTTACAGCCCTTTAAGCAACGCAATGAACACAAACAGTGCAGCAAAGCATGTAGACATTGAATAGCTCTTGACATATACATTCTTTATCCTCATTATAGGAGGACTGTGATTAGTTTAGGGTTGGAATGAACTATTATTTCAGAAATTGCTGTCTGTCACGAAATTCAATTTATCGAACAGGAAAACAAATAATTTCGATCAACAACAGTAAACATTTTCATGAGTTCCTCAACAGGCTCAATGTGGGTATTATCATCATCGTGGTCACTGTCATCACCTGTATATAAGTTTGACGTAGGAGTAGCCCTCCACCAGCACAAAGCTGCTCCAGTCCCTCAGCAGCGAGGTGAGCGCAGAGTGGGAGATGCGACACTGGATGGTGCTGTACCGTCCGTTGTTGCCCGCTGTGTGCAGGTGTTTGGGCACCGGCCTGCGCGCACACAAACACTCCACTGAGCACATATGGCAACACAAAGTGTCTGTTGAGTGTCTGCCGGTGCGTCTCACATGTCGTGTTCCAGGATAATGGCAATGCGGTGCATATGCAGCCACCTCTGCCAGAAGTTGGCATCCATGGAGAGGATGGGCTTCCAGTAGGAGGCGAACTGCGACTGCGACGAGTCTTTGGAGCCTCCGTGCTGCAGGGACAGAACCTGGAAGAAGCAAAAGCAGCTTACGGCAGCTGTAAATCAACCATCCTGTGTTGGTTTCATCATAGAACAAATACCTAGTCAACGACAAGAATCAACATACTGCACATTGGTATTAAATGATTCGATGAATGGCTGGATAGAAAGATCGATTCAAAAAATATTGGATGGCTGCAGCCCTGGACAAAAGCAATTGTTGCTGTCAAGCAAATGCCACCACGCATCAAATTATCCGAATGCGCGAAGCCGCAGGAGACGCAAATAAAAACAGACATAGTGGCTTCCATTGTTGTCGGGATTACCGGCGTGGTGGATCCAGGCGGGATGTAGAAAAGCGGCACTCCGTTTTTGGTGCTCTCCGGGATAGTGTAGTTCTCTGGAACCGAGTTGAAAGACTGCAGGTGTACCAGCATCTGATCCGTCTGGTTGATACTGAAATGACGGCAGCAGTTGATCACTCGACGTCAAAGTGGCTCGGGCGCTTGTGCACTACCTCTGCAGAGTGTTCCAGAAGCGGCGAATGACCGAAGTGCGGTAGGGGCTGGTGATGGGCTTCCTCTGCGTGCAGCTGATGTCGTGCAGGATGTCGTAGCTGCCCTCCATGGTTACCTCCACCCGGGTGCTGCGCTTGGCGGGGTCCAGCGGCCACGGAGCCGACGCCACGTACTCGATGTGCATGTTGTGCTTCCACAGCAGTACCAGCTTCACCTCCAGCTGGCTGCCGCCTGAAAGCAGGCAAGACTCAAGGCTCAAGTCGCAGCCGCTCACCACGGTGCCGGACCAACTTGCCTTTGGTGAGGCCGATCTCTCGAATGGTGTAGCCCTCCCTGAGCCTGACAGACACCACGCTGATGAGGTGAGCGTGCACATCCTTCTCCGTGTGCTTCTTCCTGCGCATGGCCAGCGCTGGGTTACCACTGGTGGACACCAGGTGCTCGTTGAACAGCTTGTGCTGGGACACTGCAAAACATACACAAAAAAGGCAGAACCTTACATTTAAAAAATGAAGGAAACAATTATATAGAATCAGGTTAGAACCCTTAACAATATACTAACTAGACAATTTGTAATCACCTGACAAGAAAAAAAACATCTACATTTTTAACTTTTGGAGGAAAAAGACGTAAAAGGTTGTACTTTCACAAAGAAAGAAATCATAAAAAGTCAAGCTTGCAAGACCAAATTTAAAAGAAAATATGGACATTTACAAGCTTTAATTCTCAATCTAAAGCTCATTAAAAACAGGAAATAAATTCAGACAAGCTGTAATATTGAAAATGGCTAAAAATTTGTAACTCCACGGAAAGAAAAGTCATAATTAAATCAAGCAAAGTCATACATTTACGAGTCCTAATTTGCTAGAGGCCCACCGCTTAAGATGTCCGAGTTGATGGCATCGGGGGTCTTGAGGAAAGAGTACTTGAGGAAGGCCTTGTGGTAGGCGTTCATGTCGTGGCTCTCCAGGTCCAGCGGAGGACAGTTAGGCAGGTAGGACCCGAAGGTGGCCACAGAGATGAACTTCATCAGTTCCACGTTGGGGATGTAGCCAAAACTGCAGTCGTACGAGTACGGCCCTCCCACCTAAACGGCCGCACGCCCGATGACCTCGTCACATTGCAATCGGTGGAGCGCAATGAACAATTCACATAGGGACAAGTGGAGTGAGAACCTGCACAAAGGAGCATGTGATGGTTGCGCTCCTCAGCTGGTTGAGCAGCGTTTCACACACGACGACATCGGGGACGCTCATCACGCCGTCCGTGATGATGATGATGCCTGGAAGGGGTTAGGCCCGTGTTGACACACCGAAAGAGTGAGACAAGCAGCGAGGGCGGCCGAGCTCACCGGCGCTGGAATTGGAAGGCAGCAGCTGCAGTGCCAGAATGCCCTGCCGCACCATGCTGACCAGGCCCATGTCTGCTGACACCACAGAGATGCTCGGCCTCCTGGGAGGCTGATCCTCCGCGCCGTTGCCATGGAGACCGCACTCCAACGAGCACTAGATACAGGACGAGAATAAATTATTATTACTAGGGGAAAAAAAATGTCTCGCTCACGTTGCCGAGGTCGCGACTTACACTTTCATGCTGCTGATTGAGAACGTGGGCGATGTTGCTCTCCACCACTTTGAGCTGCTGGTAGATGTGATGCAGGAAGTGGCCCAGGTCCGTTCGCTCCAGTTGACATCCCTGCACCAGGACCTGCAGCAGCCCTACAAGTTGAGCCAACAAAAACGCCTGGGCACCGGGGAGGGCGGGACAGTGAGACCTGATGGGACGTGAGGCCGAAAATGGAGGAGTAGACCAGGATGGTGGTGAAGATCTTTGGCGTGAAGAGCTGCTGGGTGCCCGGTACCATGAAGGGTTGGGCGAGACCCGCCAGACATCTGGACAAGGCATGGAAAACCTCGTCGAAAATCATCTCCCCTGTGCTGTCATCCTGCGAAACGGTGCATCTGTTAGCACGTTAGCATCCTAATACAAAGCTAGGGAAAGCATTTGCTTATATACTGAATTCAGACAGATTTTAAAAAATCTCAATTGGCTACTTAAGAGTGTGTAATAATTTTGGGTGCAGTTCGTAGGCGAGGGACTCACCACGATCCCCGTGGACGGGCTGAGGTCCAGCTCGATGATGAAGCGATACCTGCGTGCCAGGAAGGTGGCGTGAGTGGAGGGCACCAACAGGGCGGGCTGGGCAGCATTGGGGTGAGGGTGTGGCGGCGGGTCCCGGTGCCATCCTTTGGGTAAAACACTCAACAAGTCCAACTCGTTGGCAGAGTTGAGCTGCAATGGAGAGAAAGACAGCGGTCGGTCGCTGGATGGTGGGAACGTAAACGAAGAGGAGAAGAAGCTCACCAGCTCCGGAACGGACGCGGGCCTGATGACTTGGTTGAGTTTCCCGAGAAACCAGGCCAGACGCACATTCCTGGAGATGCTGTACTCCTCCTTCATCAGCAGGTAAATATGCTCAGCATCTTCCACCTGGACACATGATTGACGTTTTTTTTTGCCAAAAATCAAAATTCTGATTCGAACCCATTTATAAAATAAACAATGACATTATACAAAACAAGCTTTGCTCGCTGCATTTAATTTCTACTGATAGTTGAGGGTGCTGTTAGTGGTGGAGTCTTGCAGCTTACAGGTAGTTTAGGATAAAGTAAGTAACAGAGTTACGGCGGTCCCGTGCTATCGGTAAAGAGTACTTCAATGACATCATGATGACGGATTGACGTGTCGTTGCCATATTTTCCCGCCTATTTTTAACATGACTAATTAATGAATGACACCATGAAGAAGTCCCTCAAACACACTGACACAAGGTGAACCTCATCAACTCACACTCCCGTTAGCTGTCAAGCACAAGCGAGGTGGCAGCCATGAAATACGAGTTTTTGTTGACAGTGTCAAAATGTGATGCTATTTAAATCCACTTGCTTGGATGTTAGTTGGTGACAAAACAGGAGCAACAGTGAAATTAAGCCAGTGCACCACTTCTGTCCTTGCAACAGCATTTGTTGGGCTCAACTCACCTCAGTGTCCTGTCTCTCTGCCATGCCGTGCGTGGCATAAGGACCGCGGGGATGTTGGCGGTCGTCAAAACGATCAATTTGGAACTTGCTTGGGACGAAATTGGCGTCTTGTTTGTCATGTAGACGGTCTATGGACACTCGTCTTCTTCGCGCTCACTACTGGCGGTTGGATTAGAACTAACAAGCTCACGACTGCCATCAGGCGGTTTGAAGTGAAAACTGAAGCGCCTCCGCTCGAATTAAATTCGTTCATTTCCAAAGGAACAAGATTAGATTTATAAACAGAATGAAGCCATTATTCAAAATAGTTCATGTGGTATAAATAGTTCTACATGATATCTCGATAAGAAAAATCAGGGAGCAACAGAGGAGGTACTGAGGAAATACTTGTGAATAAAGAACTAAAAAAGGGAACTCTTAATGTGGGTAAATGGGAACTACATAATGAAATAGAATCATTAAACAAATAATTATAAAGTTTAAAGTATGAGCGAGATGAGCAATTGAGTGGAATTGTGTAAGATTGGTTTATTAAATTGATTTTGTCTGCATGAGAATTTTGACACCAAGAAAACGCAGCAATAGGAGAGGTCTTTGGGTGGCGCTAATGTTCAATTATAGTTTGGAAACACAAAGAAGAAGACTGCCGTGGCACTTTGTAATGACGTCATTATAACTCGACATTTTCTCCACGCTATAAGACGCTTACGTCACATTCACCATTTCTCCGCATGCATTCATTTTAAATCAATAAAATGGACGACACGTCGGATCCAATCAAAGACTTCGAACAATGGAAAAAGAAATACAACTTGAAGAAAGCTCGCGTCAAGCGTGAACGAATCAAGACGAAGCCGGAGTGGCAGGTCGAGCAAGAGAAGATCGACCGGCTGGTGAGCAGGTACGGCGACATCGACAGCAAGGAAGTCATCAGGTTCTCCGACTTCCCAATTTCCAAGAAAACCCTCTTAGCCCTCCAGAAGCACCAGTACAGGCAGCCCACTGAGATCCAGAGGCAGACGATCGGCTTCGCGCTGCAGGGGAAGGACGTGCTGGGAGCCGCCAAGACCGGATCTGGAAAGACTTTAGCCTTCCTCGTCCCGGTGCTGGAATGTCTGTACCGCCAGCAGTGGAGCTCCGTGGACGGCCTGGGCGCCCTCATCATCTCTCCCACCAGGGAGCTGGCCTACCAGACCTTCGAGGTGCTCCGCAAGGTGGGCAAGAACCACGAGTTCTCAGCGGGCCTCATCATCGGTGGAAAGGACCTGAAGGGCGAGTCCGAGAAGATCCACCGCACCAACATCGTTATCTGCACGCCGGGCAGGCTGCTGCAGCACATGGATGAGACGCCTGACTTCCACGTGACCGACCTGTGCATGCTGGTGCTGGACGAAGCCGATCGCATCCTGGACATGGGCTTCGCCAGCACGCTCAACGCCATCGTGGAGAACCTCCCCGTCGGCCGGCAGACGCTTTTGTTCTCCGCCACACAGACCAAGTCAGTCAAAGACCTGGCGCGACTTAGCCTCAAGGACCCAGAGTACGTGTGGGTGCATGAGAAGGCCAAGTTCAGCACGCCGGCCACGCTGGAGCAGAGCTACGTCGTGTGCGAGCTCCATGACAAGGTCAACATGCTCTTCTCCTTCATCCGAAGTCACTTGAAGAAGAAGATCATAGTGTTCTTTGCCTGCTGCAAGGAGGTGCAGTACTTGTTCCGCATTTTCTGCCGCCTGCGGCCGGGCATCCCCGTGTTGGCGTTGCACGGCAAGCAGCAGCAGATGAAGCGGGTGGAGGTCTACAACGACTTCCTGCGAAAGAATAACGCCGTGCTCTTTGCCACGGACATCGCCGCGAGGGGACTGGACTTCCCCGCCGTCAACTGGGTGCTGCAGTACGACTGCCCCGAGGACGCAGACACCTACATCCACAGGGTGGGCCGCACGGCCAGGTACAAGGAGGGCGGCGAGGCCTTGCTGCTGCTGATGCCCTCCGAGCAGACGGGCATGATTGCCCAGCTGCAAGAGAAGAAGGTGCCCGTCAACAAGATCCAGGTGGGTTGTCCCGCCTCTCTCTAGGTGTGCTCAGTTTTCTCTTCTGGGCAGAAAACTCAGAAACTTTGTGTTTACTTTTGTTTTTGCGTAGGAAGACCTTAATAGGGTGATTGATACTGGTATTGGTCAACGTTGCTATTATCGATATGGTTAAATGAAGCTGGTATTGTTACTTGGTATCGGTACTCGCCCATTCTCAGCTTTGCGTTTTATTTACGTTTTTTTGTCTTTTTCTGCTTGCTCATCGTCTAAGCTCATGTGATTTGTTGATGGCAGGTGAATCCAGAAAAGCTCCAGAATGTTCAGCAGAAGCTGGAGGCCTTCCTGGCTCAGGAGCAGGAGCAGAAGGAGCGCGCCCAGCGCTGCTTTGTCTCTTACTTGCGCTCCGTCTTTCTGATGAGGAACAAGGACGTGTTTGACGTCTTCAAGTTGCGGCTGCACAAGTACGCGGTGTCCTTGGGCCTGGCCGTGGCGCCGCGGGTGCGCTTCCTCGACAAAGCTGAGGCAGGGAGAACGGCTGAAAAGCGAGGGGAAGACGAGGAACTGAGCAGCTTCAAAGCTCAATTAAGAGGCGATTTTCCTCACCAAGAGGAATCTGAAGATGACAGTGATAATGAAGATCGGGCCAAAGCGCCCTTCCTGGATGCCGACGATGACGACCTGAGAGAGATAGACTTCCTCACAGTCAAACGAAAGGATGTCTTCAAGAATGAAGAAGAGCACCAGACCCAGGTGGATGAGCCCATCAAGAAGGCGCCCCAAAAAATGACCAAGTACAAAGAGGCCAAGAAGATCCTCAAAAGGAACTTCAAAGTCAACACTAAAGTGTCCTTCACAGAGGAAGGGGAAGCCATCCAGGTTTGGCCTCCCGTACAGAGCTTGGCCACCAGCCAGGATGGGGCGCAGGAGGAAGACGACGTGTCGGGGATCAACGTGGAGAAGGCCAAGGAGCGGCTGAGGAGGGAGGACCGGGAGTTTGACAAGCAGGAGTATAGCCGCAAGGTGAAGGCCAAACACCGCGAGAAGAAGCTAAAGGCCAAAGCGGCCAGGAAGGAGGCCAGCAAGCAGCACGCAGACAAGTCGGAGGATGACAGCGACGAGGTGGTGGCGTATCTGGCCAGCGGCGGCGAGGAGGAGTTTGACCCCAGCACGCTGCCGGACCCCGACAGACAGCGTGACGACACCGAGGATGAAGATGGACCCGTTAAACGCAGCTACAGCAGCAGTGAGGAAGATGAGGCACCACGGAGGAGCGGGAAGAAGGCAAGGCAGCAGCAGCAAGAGGAGGAACACGCATCGCTGGACACGGGCCTGTCGCTGGCCGAGGACGAGGAGCTGGTCATGCGGCTGCTCTCGGGACGCACGTGAAGTTAACAGGACTAATTTTGTTTTGCTAATTTTGTCATTATCGTCACGTCACACGCAAGACTTGACTCTAGTTCGACTTTGACATCCTTGATATACTGTATATTAATCATATTATTATAACTTGGATATAAAGTGTTACAAAATAATTTGTATTGGTTTTTTTTGCTTAACAATCACAAAGGAGTCATAGTTCAGATTATTCAAGATGATAGCAGCCTTTCTGCAGTAAGAAACAGCCTCGTTTTCTTGCCACAAATTAATTTGTTACCTCACAAAATTTTCACATATCACATGACAGTTTTTCAATTTTTTTAGAAAATGTATTTAAAAAAAAAAAAAAGAAGTCACATGTACGTTAGTTGTCACGAGTTGATTCAACTCCCCCCCCCCCCCCCCCCCCACACACCAAAGTCTCTAAAAGTGAAACACAGGATGCACTTCAATGTCATTCAAAAAGTTCACAGCATTTCACTTTTGTTTTTCCAATTTTACCACCTCATGACGACATCAGTGTTTATTTTTTGTCCACGGCGACTAGCATGCCACCAGCATATCGCTTTCCCTTCCTGGCAAAGACAGCAGACGTTCCGCTTGAATAAAAGACTTTGGTGATTACGTACGTATCCTTCAACCGCTTCACATGTTGCTGATGTAATCGGCCATGGTGTTTTTTGAGTTCCACTCATTGGTGAGGACACGGCAGAAGGGGCGGAGCTTGTCAAGTGCCGCCTTCCACGTGTTGATGTCGCGATCCCCCGGGTTGGTGGTGAGGTCCAAGGTGAGTTGGCGCTGAGGAGGATGCGAACTCAAAGCCTCGGCCAACAGTAGCAGGTCTGCTGGCTGAATGAAGTTGGCTCTGGACAAAAACAATTGAGGATTGTTATTTTGGAATCAGATATACGTTGCGTCGAGTGGAAAAATATCACTATCGATAGTAATTGTTAGCCTGTGTGGCTATTGTATGTTAGCATAAAGCGAGCGGAGGCTCTTGGCCTTGTTTTAAAGACAGGTGTCATTTTCTTTGTTTCCTGTTTACCCTAACGAGTTGAGTGTAGCACAAGAAAATTTGGTGACTCCTTCACTATCTACCAATCTGCTGCCTCGCTGCGCCTCAAGCAAACGAGGAACCGCTCTTCTGAGCACTCACCCGACGTGGAGGTACTCCAGCGAGCTGGGCGCGCGTCCTGAGAAGAGCTGGGCCAGCACGTGCACGTCTTTGGCTGCGGAGACAAACACATGCGTCAGACACTCGCCGAGTTGGCCGTCAGTGAAAATGCGACGCTTACCCAGGCGATTGTGAGACAAGGTGAGCTTGCGCAGGGACGGCAGCGTCTTCAGGGCGTCCACCAGTTGACGAAGACTCTCGGCCTTGTCCACGGCACATTCCAGAAGACGACAGTCTTTGAGGTGGAGCTCTGGTAGACCACAAAGCAGGAGAATGAGAAGAAGGACAAGAAGGCAGAGGAGGCGGAGGAAGGATGAAGACAAGGACAACAACAAAAGGTGGATAAAGCGGAAAGATGGAGGATGAAGCCAGGCGAAAGAGCCACGTGTCACCTTCCAGCTTGCAGACGCTCAGGAGCTTGATGATCTCCTCCAAACAATCTGACAAGTTGAGGTCCAGCAAGCTGAGACTCGTCAGCAGAATGTTGGACTCTAGGCACACATGAACAGAACGAATCATGAAGACAATCATAGAAGATCAGATTGGAGAAATTCGCATTGAAAAATGAAAACAAATGCTGAGTGTTAATTTGAGATCAGATTAATCGAAATGCAATTTCTAACGTGATAGGGAATCCCGTTTTCAGCCTGTGCAAAATGAAGCCTGACATCATCAAGTGGGGCTGCTTACCTGCGAGTGTGTTGAGGAGTTCCTTGAGGGAGTGGCCGGTGGGCAAGCGTATGGCCGAAATATGCAGCGAGACCAGACGCGGGCACACTCGCAACACGGTCAAGAGGAACTCGGCGTCCCGCTGGTCCTCATACAAATTGACTGACAGGTGCTCCAGTTCAAGTTCGCCTGCGGAGCCAAAGTGAAAACGATTGACCGTCCAACTGCTGCTGCCTTAGCTTCGGGGTGTTTGAACGCGTTCGAACCCCCTCCCGCCACCAGCTCACCTTTGAACTTTTTTTTGTTCTTGTATGCGTAGACGACGGCCCCCACATGCAGCTCCTTCAGCTCCAGGTAAGCTTGCAGCAGGTTGAAAAGCAGATCCTCCGTGCACTGCATCGAGGGGATGGACACGCGACGGAGGCAGCGGCGGGGACGTGAGGACAAAGACGCCAGCCCCGTTGTAAAGGTGTCCTCCAGCAAGATGGTCAGGTCGCGTTCGACTTGAACAATCAACGACAGTGACATGTCAAAACGCTTACATCCATAAAAAATATATATGAGCTGAAAAAAACACTGTTGGTCAAAAAGATAGTATTTGTCCAAATATTCATCTTTTTTCACAAATTGATAATCTGTCTCAATGTCAACTGTTCTTTTTACACTTTAAGGAAGTTTTAAATTGAACACTAACAACACTACCAATTATTTTAATAATCAATTAATCTATTGATTTTTTTATTTTTATTAATTTGTTTAAAATAACATTTATGATTTAAAAACAAAACACTTGTGTATTATAAAAAAAAAAAAAAACAAGTGTTCCATTAAACTTTTTTATAACGTTGGGATTATTTGCTCTGTGTGACATTTAATATTTCAGAAAACAAAGAAAACCCGTCAGTGGGCCCAACCGCAAGCAAGGAATGGCATTTCCAGCGTCAGCGTGGTAAGGCTGTCCAATGTGGGCAGGATTTGGACCAGCTCCTTCATCATGTCCAAGTTGCAATCAGTGACTGTCAGACTTTGGATCTTTCCAACCGGACACGGCTTCACGCAGCCGGGGTAAGAGACTTCATAACAATGGAAACGGGAGCTCACTGTCTTGTCCGTCTTCAAGTGTTTGGCAGGGGGACCATTTTCATCCTCAAATTCTTCGGAATCCATTGACTCTTCTGAATCATATCTGATGTTTATTAAACATCTCTGCTGCTCCACAGCAGGTTTATACACATGGTCACGGTCATAGAATAGCCAAGTCAAGAAGCAGCCGAAAGCTGAATTCACACTGACGTGTTTAACCACACCGTGGTCCAAAAAGCGATGCACCAAGAAGGTGAAAAGTTCGTCCAAATCCCGGGACGTGGAACTGTCGGTCCACTCCAACTTCAGCGACTCCACCGTCTTCTCCAGACTGGAGAGAAGGGGATCCCCCGCTGTCAAGTTCACGGCCAGCTCCATGTCAGAGCTGAGCGTCACGTGCTTGACGTACTTGACCGCCGTTGAGAGGACCGTGGGCAAGTCCATGTGATTCCAGATGTCCAAGTCGACGTATGGGCGGCGGAGACGCTGGGAAAACATCCATTGGGCAAACATCCGTTGCATCACTTCCACTTTTACCTCCTGTGAAGTGTCAAAGGTCTTTTGCTGGAATCTCGTGTCCCTGCCGGCCAACCTTTGGTATATCTTCATCCATGCCGAATAGGTGGACACTCCTTTGCGCTCGAGCTCTGGCTGAAGCTGATCCAGCTGGCACGGGTTCATGTAAGGAAGGAGGTCTTTCAACAGGTCTGCTGGCACACCTGAGGCGGTGCAAACAAAATATAAGTGAGAGGGACACAGAAAAAAGTCCATTCTCTCAAAGGAATGGGATTTTTTGTGACCCTTTGTCTTATGTGCCGCTTTCGCGCTTGCATTACAGTTTGAGGCGCCATCAACAACAAAAATAGATAAATGTTCCACTTACTAAGAATCGCTGCTGCATCTATTTTTTCAAGACTGAAATGATAGTGGACGGCTTCCAAGCAGACCACCCTTAAAGTCCTGATCTGTTCCTCCCTCATGCTCTTTAAAGAGCACATCGTCTTCTCAGTGTGAGGATTGGCGACGTGCCTGTTTATTTGTTTTTAAAAAAAAAACATCCGTTTTTCCCTTTCTAGGGAAGTGACGTCAAGAGAAGATGTCGACCATAAAAGCACTAGCGACCCCACTGGCAGGGAGTCCAGTCGACTCGTTATTTCACGGTTCAAACTTTTCCTTTAATTCTCTGCACGTCGTATCCTCGACTAGTTAAATTTTAATGTCAGACCCCCCCCCCCCCTCACACCCCAAAAAAAAAAAAAAATACCCCGAAGATCAAAAGTATGCATTTCAATCACTTGTTTTTCCAGCATATTGGAGGTCGATATCGGTAATGAAATGTAATTTTTAGAAATGTTTATTGTCAATCATCCCTGAGTTGCTGGCATCGTCGTGCACGCACCTTGCACCATAAAACCTGCACAAGAACCGAGCATGGTTGAAGGTCACTAAACCACAAAAGGACTTTTTGGGGAGGGGGCGCTGCGGTCCAATATAACGCGCATGCGCACTGCTGGCGGACCGCTTGGCACGCAAACCGCAATATGGAGAGACCGCCTGACAGCGGAGGCTGCACGGAGATCACGGGCTGGGAAGACGAAATCCAGGAGGTGCGCATCACCGGCGAGGAGGGCTGGGAGTCACCGTTGGTCCTCACTCCAAGCGCGGACCGCAGCTCCCCAGTTGCGCCCGACTCTCACCCGAGCACTCCGGACGGCACCCGGTTGAGCGACAACACGCGCTTGGCAACACGCTATGCCGTGCGCATCTTCAGGGAATACCTGCGCGACAGGGCGCGCAGTCCGGACTTTGAAAGCCTGGACAAGGCGGAACTGTGCGCGCTGCTGCGCTCCTTCTACGCGGAAGCGCGCTCCAAAAGCGGCCAGTTGTACAGCAAGTCGTCTCTCGTCAGCATCCGGAGCTCGCTCAACCGCTACCTGAACGAGCCGCCCCATTGCCGCACGCTGGACCTCACCAAGGACCCGGAGCTGCGCGGGGCCAACCTCACCTTGGCGGCGGTCATCCGGCGGCTGGAGGAGCGGGGCGGCGGGCCGGTGGTGCAGAAGCAGGCCATCGCGCGCTCGGACCTGTGCCGCCTCTACGAGTCATCCATGTTCGACGCGTCCACGCCGCCGGGGTTGCTCAACAAAGTTTGGTTCGAGACCTGCATGTACTTCAGCACTAGAGGACGCGAGAAGCAGCGCGAGCTCCGCGAGGACTCGTTCGCGCTGGCCACCGACCAGCAAGGCCGGAAGTTCGTCTACTTCCGAGACACGCGCGGGAGTCGGAAAACGACCACCAAGGACGACGTCACTTTTCGGCCGCGCATGTACGAGACGCGCACGGCGTTGTGCCCTTACGCCAGCTTCGTGCGCTACCTGTCCAAGCGCAACCCCCTGTGCCGAGCTTTCTTCCAGCGGCCACGCGATGCCTGCAGCCCGGCCGACGGCACCTGGTTCGAAAACAAGGCCGTCGGGAAGAACCTTCTGGGCACACGCATGCAGATGCTGTCGCGCGCCGCCAAACTGTCCAGGACGTACACTAACCACTCCATCGGCGCCGTCTCCATAGCAACGCTCGACAGCATCGTGGGCGGTGCTGTGGCGACAGACGACACAGGCGGCAGCGAGCGTTTTCTGGTTGCTGTGGCAACGCAACGCGCTACCACGGGTGCTCAGATCGGAGGTCTTTCTTCTCCTCACCTCAAAGGACCCCGAGAAGCCAGAGACAGACGCGCGCATGCGCAACATCGTGTTCACCCCACCGTCACCCAGGTAGCCTGAAAAGTCACCGGCACTTAATTAGGGATGAAATGCATCAGAGTTTCTTCTCTCTAATTCTACAAAGCTAGCCACAGCTAACAGGCCTGGAGGTGGCAGACAAAGTGCTGATCGAGAGTGTTATGTATCCCAGGACAGCGACGGGCAGACTTCAGCGTCCCCGCCCGGTTCGCCTGGCGTCCCCACGCTGGCTCAGCTGAGCAAAGCCAACGCCCCGGTCCACGTTGACGTGGGAGGTCACACGTACACCAGCAGCTTGGAAACCCTCAGAAAGTACCCCGACTCACGGTGAGACATGTGCTGACTCTAGTGCTTGCATGGGAGGCTCATGGTGGTTTGCTTGGCCTACTTTTGTAGCTTCTAAATGGTTAGGATTGCCTTGCAGCGGTTCACAGCAACTGGTGTAGAAAATGCCAGAATGAAAATGAAATAATTTCCATTATGTGACGCGCTAGCAGTGTGTCAGCAGGATCGGGCGACTGTTCGACGGAAGCGAGCCCATCGTGCTTGATGGTCTCCGGCAGAACTACTTTATCGACCGAGACGGTGCCATGTTCCGCTACATCCTCAACTTTCTACGTACCTCCAAGCTTCTCCTCCCGGACGACTTCAACGTGAGTGCCGAGCTGCTCCTTTAGCAGTTCACATAGAGCTTACCTCTTGTCCTGTGGCTGTGCCGCAGGAGTATGCTTTGCTGTATGAGGAAGCCTCCTTCTTCCAACTGGCTCCTCTGCAGGAGGAACTTCGGCGCTGGCGCAGCAGGCAGGAAAACGAGAGTGCGCTGCCGTGGGAGTGCGTAGTGGTTCACGTGGCTCAAGACCCGCGCGAGAGGATCGATGTGAGCGGTCACCGAACCACCCTGGAGGAGGTCTTCCCGGAAGTCAGAGCGTTAGCATGCGAGTCTGGAAACGACAGACCAGAGAACAACGACTCACACATCCGTCGCTTCCCTCTCGACGACCACTGCAGTCTCACCTCTGTCCAGGTGGGTCAGGAATACTAAATTGTCTTGAAAAATAGAAACAAAAGATTGGGTCGTAGTTCACATATTTGTCCTGTAGGTTCATCCCAGATTCAAAATTGTCTTAAAAAAACTTTTAGCAATTTTGGTAGGCACAAAGCCAGAGAAAGCGTGTCTCGATACGTTTTTGTTGCACTTGCAGGTGCTGGAGCGCTTCCAACAAAGAGGATTCCGGGTGACCAGTTCGTGCGGCAGTGCCGAAGCCTCCTCATGCTTCAACCAGTACCTGTTAGGCCGGGCGAGCGGCCGGCACCCTATCGCATGCATCAAACGCGAAGAGCTGTAAGACTGCTTCTGTCAACCCTGGAATGACTATGATGTCATGTGACAGGAAGCCCAGCACAAAATGTTTTATTTACAACATGACGCAAAATGCTTGTGGACATTTTTTTTTTTTAATGAAATAGAGAACATAAAGAGAGCTTCAACACAACATTGTTGCTAATTGTTGGATTGTTGCTAATTATAGACCTGTCTGGGGTCTTCTTTTCTGAACACAAAAACTTGAAAAGTCATTTGACAAACACAAAATACATCATTTCAATATGTAAATTTAAACTGACTAACAGAATTCAAACAAGCCTTTCCTCGGTCGTTGTTTTGCTTTGGTTTAAGAGTGGAAATTTGAGATACAATAAGCAATTGTTTGGCACGTAGAAAACACGTCCTCAAGTTTACCGTCAAGCTGAAAATGAAACACTGGGCATAAACAACCGTGCTAGCTCAAAATGCTATTGACAGGCTAACCATATTTTGGCATACGCAACAAGAGCAACATAGTTGCAGCTTGGCATCCTTGGTGGCTTTATTATTTTATTTATTTTTATGAAAGGAGTATTTGCCATACACGTATCTAAGGGCAGAGGGCACCACTGCATTCCAGTTGTAATGATTGGAATGGCTGGACGAGGTCAGAGCATGGCTTTGTAGAAGGTGAGAGAGCGTCGCAGGAACTGGTCCTGCTCCATACACACAAGCAGGTCACGAAGCATCACGCGGCTCACGCGATGGACCGCCTGCCTGGGCGCCAGCGACACCTGACACGCATGCACACACCCAACAATCTCATTGGTTCTCGCCGTCTGTCATACACTCTGGCTCATAATCTGTACCTGGCCTTCGGTGTTACTGATCGGTCTCTTCTTCCTGGGGCCGATGGCCGCCAGAGCAGTGAGGTTGGCTTCTCGTTTCTGCTGCTGAGCTTCTTCCATTTGTTGCAACTTAAGCGGGGAAGGACGACGATAGCGGAGTCAGCAAAAGCACATAAAAGAACAAACTGCGAAGGTAATTTGCATGGAGTGTAAAAATCAGTACCTCTTTGGCTCGCTGCTTGAGCTGCTGCTGCAGAGGATCCTCAGTGTGTGAGCGACTCTGTGAGCGAGACAAACGTGGAGAGAGCCAAATGGGGTGAGACAGGAGGCGGAGGCAAATTCTGGGTGAGACGAGGCCACGCTCGGCCTGAGACTGACCCTGGCCAAGCGCATCATCTTGTCCCGCTCCTCTTCATCTTTCCTCTTCTTCCTCAAAGTGTCCACCTCCTCCAGGAAATGCAGCTGCGAGCGGACGTCGCTCACTTTGGCTTGAAACGGGTCATCCTGACGACACCAAACGGTCACCAGGAGCTCGAACGTGACGCAAAGCGCCTTTGGTACCTTAAGCGCCCTCTTGCGGTGCTCCGCCATCACGCGGAGCTTCTGGAGGAGGCCGCGGAGATACTCCTGGGCGGCGTGAGAAACCAGAGCCACCGCTTCTGGGCCCACTTGGCTCACCCCCAGCGGGCGTCCCGTGCACAGGATCCGGCCCAGCACGGGGCCAGGAGACAAGAAGAGCTGATCCTGGCACGACTGCACGACCGAGCCCACCGCGCTAGTCAGGATCTGAGCATTCTCCTCGCGCAGGTTGACGCCCGCCATGGACGCCACGTCGTTGATGTCGTCATCTTCTCTGCCGGAGGATCGCGGACGGGTTAGCAAGGTGCTCAGTCATTGATTGGCCCATTCGCTGATTCTCGACGGGTGACTTGACTTACTTGTACGAGGCTGAATGGTCCCTGAAAGCAAGTTTGGTGGCGCACGGAGGCTCTCGAGCAAACGCTTGCTTCATAGAGAGCCCACCTAGTAATAATAATCACAAAAAAATAAAAATAATAATGAATAAATAAAAATAAAAGATATAATAAATAAATAATTAAAAAAAAAATAAACAATACAAATAAACAATAATTATGACAAAAACTGAAGCAGCAGGGCTGACCAATCTGGACTGGGGTGACTTTAGGGGTCGAGGAGACTCTCAAGTTCTTGGAGGTCAAAGCTCTGAACTGGGTCGACACGCCTGTGCCACTTGACTGTAAAACAGATCATTAGCCACACTTGTTGTGACTTTTGACAGTTACCAGACTCAAATGGCACAAACCGCCGGATAGAGGGATCTTGGATTTGGAGCTGGGTTCACATTGGGCTTCTTCACCGCAGGGCCGCAGAGGGAGGAGGAGGAGGAGGAGGAGGAGGAGGAGGAGCAGGCCTGCTGGACGAATACCTGAGGGTCTGCGGTGAGGCGGCGCACTGCTGGGAGACTTTTCTGAGAGTAGCAGAACAAGTAAAAGTAGAAAGCCAGTGAATGAGCTCAAAACAAAACAGTGAGCGATCAATGCTCCCTCACTCACCTTGAGGAACGGCACCAAGCACGGCTGCGGCGTGGACTTCAGCTCCCGATAGAGCGCCTCGGTGAACTCCTCCGCCTCTATCCTGCCTTCCTGCAGCAACAGTGAAAGTCATGCGACAACCCGACGGCAAAAAACAGAGTCAAAGGGAAATGTCGAGAACCCCACCAGCAGACTCCTGACCAGGCCTCGCACGTTGTTGGCCATGTTGGCTGACTTGGAGTCGCTGGACGCCAGCTTCATCAGCGTCACCAGGAAGTTCTTACACTTCTTCACGCTCTCCAGTGTCTCCTGGTGGTCGGCAGGAGGAAAAAAAAAAACTTTATGGTGACATGATATGAAACTAAGTGTGCGAGGATGCGGCACTCACCTGACTAAACGTGGGTGGGGGCTCCTTTTTGGTTTCCACGGTGACGGACCGGTGTTCAGGCTCCACGCCGCGCGTTTGAACAGAAGCTGGCTTGGGAGTCACGCCGATCACCTGAAGGCACATAAACTGAGATGAAATCTTTGCGCAGAAGCCGTGAGAACATTTCAAGCATTTTGTATTAGCCTTGGAAATTCTTACTTCCCAATCATCACTCACAATCTTCATATGACATGACATTTTCTTTGTGTTTCATTCCCCGCATTGAATAACCAGTCACTCTGGCGGGAGCACTGAGAGGATGGTCCGAGACATGCTCCTACCTTAACCAGGGGCTTCTGGAGCGCCGCCGGTTGTAAAGTCTGAGGAGCCGGAGCCGTCATCCTGATCACTGTCACCTTCTCGTTGCTTCGACCGGTGGCACCTGGCGTGGAAGTCTCATGTTGCAAAGCGGCACAAATGGTGACCATGAGCGCACACGAGTGCGGCCTTGCGGTGTGCGTGTGTGTGGGGTTCTCTACCTGGGGAGCCAGGATTCCGGTGGCTGTGCTGTTGCTGGTTCTGGTTGCCTGTTGAGCCTGAGCAAAAGCCTGCTGAGACATCAGCATCAGCTGACCGCTGCCACTCCGGATCAGCATCATCCCTGTCCATTTAAATGTACGCATGTAAACAGTTTGACGTAGCCATTCCTACTAGTATTAGTTCCTACTAGTCGTTATATATTGGGGGAATCTTGTCAAGTTGCTACATGTGTACCAGCCAGAAAAAATGTTTCAGTCGTGAGGACAAAAATTAAATACCTGGTGGAATCTGGATGTTAGCGGGCAACTGTGTCGGAGCCGGTCGAGGCACCGTTATCACCACTGTCCTCCCCTGGACTGACGTCGAGTTCATGGTGGTGGCCTGGCTCAGAACCGCTTTGGGACAGTTGGCACTTGCGCTGGCAGGCTTTGAAACTTTGGTTACCATCAAGACGGCAGGGGACGACATCTGAGGTGCTTGAACTGAGGAGGTGGGTTGGTAGACTTCCCCCTTAGAAACACCTGGAGAAGGAACAAGGCCACACTTGGCTGTGACTTGTAGGGTCTTCACTTCATTCGTGGGCTCTCCATCTCCTGCTGTCCCCATGGGGTCTTTATTTGTTGCCATAATTGCCTCTAAGTGGGAAACAAATGTGACCTTGTGCAATCCAGTTTGTAGGACAGTTCTTCAACAATAATGTCTTTATTCATAACCTAAATTACTTAAATGGAAAACAAATGGGATTTTACACAACTACATTGTAAAGGCACATTTCTTTCAACAAACTAAATCAAAGAAACTTACCTTTGTGTCGCTTTGCGTACTTTCTAAGCACACCCAAACGTCATACGAGCCTTTGGCTACTTTATCCAAGATCTTGAGGAGGTGTACCCAATGTATCCATTTTGAACAGATTATCAAAGGGAAATGTGTTTCAGCTAATCTATAGGCAAGTATTTCCGACCAGGCGGCATCGTGTCTGACAAAGCGTATATTTCAAACAATAAAGATCTTTGAAATGTTTGCTAACATTTCAAATCTAGCCAATCCACGAGACTTTGCATGTAACGCGTTGCTAAGACACGTGACATCATATAAAATAATACACGTGTTATACAAAATGTCAGAAAATGTACGCCAAGTGTTTTTAGGATGGTCGAACCGCTGGCGCCTCGGGGCGTGCATATGTAAATTACGCACTCTTCAGATGACGTTAACGCAAACGCAACCTACGCCTTTTACGCTCGGACTGCGTTCAAGGCAAACGGAATATTCAGGCTTGTTGAATCCCGGTTTTTTTCGTTCTTACACTCTACATAAAAATAATTTTGGTCCAAGATAACTTTCGCACTTTTCATGTCACTTGAACGCACCGTGACGTTATCCGCGCATCAGCAATGCGTTCAGGGCACACTGGAAGAACATGTACATGTTGAATCGTGCCTCCCCACACACACACACACACACACGCACACGCACACGCACACGCACACGCACACGCACACACACACACACACACACACACACACACACACACACACACACACACACACACACACACACACACACACACACACACACACACACACACACACACACACACACACACACACACACAAAATGAAAAAGAAAATCATGTTCCTCTCGTTTTGATGCGCTTTATACACAAAAAAACATTGGAATTTCGGTCGACGTTTGATACGTAGAGCCACCCGAAGTTTTGTTAAAGCAACAACACGCCACTTGTGTCTGGAACTTCAAAGTAAATGTTCCACCGGAACACTGAACACTTGCTTAAAAGAGCTTTTTCATCTTGGTTTCCGACAATTTGGGCGAGTGGGCGTGTCAGGCAGTGTTAAATGCATTGCTGTAGTAGCGACTGGAGAGTTGATGGCACTATCATACAGCGTCCCTTTAAATAAAGGTTCCCAATAATTGATTGATGACTGAAATCTAAATCATGAATTTAAGTTCATTCAGTGTAAAATTTTGCACGAGTAAAGAAAACGCAGTTTGGTCACGGTGAAAAGCTGTAAACATGCAAAAACATTTTAATGTGTAATCCAAAGAACATGTACAAGGGTTGCGATAGCTATCCAACAACCAGAGAGAAATAACAAAAAGCAAAAAGTCCGATCTGTACAGTTTATAGTGAGAAGACAGCAACGAGGCCATGACAAAAAAAAAGCAAAGCTTCGCTTCAGCTTCGGCGTCCGTCCGCCGTTGGCTAACTTGTGCGCTACAGAGCCGACGACTCCCTCTGGTGGCCAATGGCTGCATGTTATACTTTGTGAACGACTAAGAGGTTGGCGTTTACTGTACATGTCTTCTCGCCCAAAATAAAATAATGATGATTTGACAAATGACAAATGTAATGACAAATTTGGAGCCACCGCACACATCGGCAGTGACACTGTAAGTCCAGTGTTTCGCTTTGTCTTTGCCACCAACAAACTGATTGGTGTTGAAAAAAAGTTCATGAAATGATTTAACTTCATTTTCAATCAAACACTTTACAAATTATCGTTGGATTAATATCGCTAGATTTAAAATTCAACTTAATTTAATATTGAAAAAGATTTTTTTTCTCAATATCAACAAATGCTGACATTTTAAAGATATTTTATCGAATTGGTTTTGAATTCATTAATTTAATTCTTAAACAAAGTTGACATGTTTTACCGCAGTTTTTAGAATTTATAGTTAATGTAGTAGTTTCTTTCAATGTGTAAGTGCGTAAAATTGTTTACTTATACCAAGAAATGAATTTGAAATAAAGAAATGAAAAAAGGGGAAAAATTAGAAATAAATTCATTTGATTTTTTACCCTTGTAAAAACAATGAATGAACCCATTATTCAATTTAATAAATATTTAACTATTATTTTGCCAATACGTATCCCACTATTTACAATAAACAAATTATTATTGAGGACATTGAAAAAAAAAGCTGAATTAATTACACGACTCTTGATGACTTGATGGTTGGGGGCGGGCCACCAGTGAGCCGTGGGCTGCACTTTGGTACCCCTGCTCCAAATCGACCGATTAGAACCAGCGCAAGCCAAAATGAATGTACAGAAAGGCACGTTTGACCTCAGTGTTCTTGTGAGATTCAAGTGGAAGTCTGCGCCGCCGCCACCTGGCGCCTCTTTGCCTCACACCAAAAAGCGTCCCCAGTGAGAGCGTCCCTCCCGGTCGGGGTCGGTTCGGGCGCGGTCCAACCTTCAATCGTCGCAGCCGCCGTAGAGGTCGGCCAACTTGCGGAACCTGGGCCCCCAGTCACCGAGGTAGTCGTAGTCCTGGTCGGCGCAGCTGGAGGCCGAGTGCAGGCTGCTGAGCGATCCAGCCGTTGAGCCGCCGCCTTCATAGTCGAACACCAGCAGCGAGTCGTATGGCGGCGCCGTCGGGTCGTTGTCCGCCGCCTTCAAGCCCTGAAATGCAGGCGTGCAAAAATAAGAAAAGTTCAACCCCAAAAAAATCTTCACAACCCAGACAGGAAACCGATTCTCCTCCCTCCACACTTTTCGCCGAGCCGGCCCGGTACAATTACGGCAGCACTTCAAGCCTCTCGCATGACCTGTGTGGACCCTTTCACGCGGTCTGACAAGTGAGCGAACTGGCTGACCTCCTTGTTAACCCTCCCCGGAGAAGACCCGTCACAACCCAGTGGAATGGAAATTTGTTGGAGAACTCGTTTCAGGCTGCTTCTTCTGTACAATTGCTTAGTGAGTTGCAACAACTTTCCATTCCAACACATAAGAAATGTGTCAAGTCTGACTGAGTGTGTGTGTGTTATGTGTTTTGTGTGTGTTGCAGTAGATCAGTGGTTCCCAAACTTTTGCAGGCTGGCGCCCCCTTTGGCTCCCCAGTGAATTCCTAGCGCCCCCCCCCCCCAAGGCACATATGGAAACAAACACCTCTTTCTTGATATTTGGTTTGCTGCAATTTGAAAAGAGAAAGGTTAAACACAAATGTGTATTTCACAAATAAAACCCAATTTAGTATTTAGTAAACCAATTTATTTTTTAGCAGTTTTAACTGTTTCAGCAACATAGAATCGTAAATAAACATTCCACCAGTAACCTTCATTGTCTCACACGTAATATTAATGGGATGGATGTGCTTGGTGCAGGGACATAAACTTCTCAACATCAGGCTGGAACTCACTAAGAAGAAGTCGTAGATCCCCGCGGTCAGTAATTTTCAGTCGGTTTCTTTGCTTGGAAAGAAGCAAGGTGACTGCACTGAAGCCCCGTTCTACTAAATATGATGTTGGGAAGGCAATGAAGTACATCTTGACCTTGTTCCACAGCACCGGTGGTTGGGGACCACTGCCCTAACCAGCTCAACACAACACGACGCGTTCTGGCGAGTCCCCAATTTCATGTTGACTTGAACTCAAAATGATGTTGATCGCCAGAATGCGGTTTTTATTATAAGATAAAATTCTGAACATTACAAGTTTGAAATTACAAACCTGAGCTTTTGCTTTTGTAGTCTATGCTGGGCCAGAGTGGCGTGTTGTGTACAAATCGACTGCCGCCCCCCTACCGCCCCCCTACCGCCCCTTTCTTCCTCACCGCCCCCCCAGATCTTTCCACCGCCCCCAGGGGGGCGGTACCGCCCACTTTGGGAACCACTGCAGTAGATGGACATCAGAGGGCGCTGTGCAAGAATGCCAGATTACGCAGTGGAGAGGATTTGGGTCAAACCGGACAGAAGGTGCCTGTTTGGATTCCGCAGATTAAGAAGCGTAACCTCCACACATAAAAACACACAGACACACATTCACCAATGAACACACGCACACACATTCAAACAAGCTCTGAGCGATGGATTGATTGATGATGCACCGTCGGCGCCGCCACGTGTCGTGAGATCGGTTCAGCCCGTTTGAATGAATAAAAATGCGACGTTGCAGTTACATTTGGCTTCTCTTTAGTGACAAGAGTTTAAAAATAATTAGCAATCCGCTGGGATTGGCTCCAGAACACACGCGACCACAGAATCTCATCTCGAAAACACAGTTTCAAACCCGACTAGTAGTTTCAAACCTAACCGAGCCTCGGCTGAAAGCCGTGGAGAGTGTTTTGCGCACGCCGGCGCGTACCTCATGGATGAAGTCGCCGATGTCTCCGGGATGCGGCGCGGCGGACCTGAGCGGGTAGCGGTGGTCGTGATGAAGCGGCCTCTCGTCCAGACGTCTGATGCCGACCTTGGCGCCGCACTCGCCCTCCCCCACCGAGTCAGGCTGCTGCAGCTGGCTCAGGTCGTAGTCCTGAAGAAACACGTTGAAAGTTTGAAATGCAATAATGTGCGACATGCATTCAAATGAGAAATTAAAAGTAAAAAATAAAAATCACATTCAAAACCAATGTAGTATTCATTGGACTACAAACGAATACCTGGTCCTCCTCGCCGCCGCCTTCCTCGTCGTATTTGAGGATGTTGTCGCGCACGTCATCCTCGGGGTCGATGAGGAGCTGCTTGGCCTGCCGCTCTTTGTCACGCCTTTTCATCCACACGCCCAACAGCAGCACCAACACTAAACACGCATCAAATCGATTGTGTTAAATCGAAGTGATTTCTCTTATTTCCACCCCGGTTGCTCAATTGTCCAATAGTTGAAGCTTCACTTTTTTAAACATTTTCTTGTGTTACAGATTTTAAATAAAAGACAATTTTGATTAAAATAAAAAGACTTATATACGCGGTCATTTTTAGAGTTAGGGGTCAGAGGTCACTTAAATTTTTTTTACAAAAAAGCCTTAGTATACACGATCAACGTTAGTTTTAAACCCTAATTTGAAACCCAATCCAGGCTTGAAGTTCTAGTCGAGTTTGTCAATTTTACCGAGCAGCACGATGATGCAGATGAGGATGCCGATGACAGCGCCCATGCCCAGCCCGGCGGCCATGACGCGCTGCATGTCCACGCAGTCGCCATGGCGGTCGCAGCGGCACACCTTGACGCGCAGGTACGACACGTTGGACATGGGCGGGTTGCCTGAGTCTGTGATCCTGATGGCCACCACGTAGACGCCGAGTGCCAGCGGGTCGGCGCGCAGACGCAGTTGAGCGTGCTCACCTGCCGGGGCAAAGACCAACGTGCTTGCGAGTTCCACTTCTTTCATGAAAAGCAGTTTTGTTTACCACATAAAGATGATTTTGACATGATGGAGATTCATGTTTTGTCACTAAAACACTTATTTTGTAAAGACAGTCTTGATGACTTACCACTGAGTCTGCTGAGCGTCCAGTTGCGTCGCACATCTGACGGGCGGGTGGGCAGCTCAAACGCAAAGGGCCCGGCGTTGGAACCCTGGTCAGGGTCGATAGCAGTGATGTTGACGCCGCGGCCGCTGGCCTCGGGCCTCTCGCACATCTCCACCTCCGGCGGGAAGACGTGTGGCGCGTTGTCGTTGATGTCCATCAGGTACAATTGAAGGGTGCCCGTACCACTGGCAGGGGGCACACCTGCACGCACAACGAAATATACAAGACGTGCACACACACACACATTCAAGACATACACGCACACAGCATTTCATGAAGCTGGTCATTTGGCATTTCCGGGCACTGAGAGAAGAAGCACAGCTGTGACATTCCATTCCTCTGCGGCCATTTTCCAATTTCAACAGACAATTGTTTTTTTCTCTGACGAGAAAGAACGATTATAAGCAGAACCAGAGGAGGAATTTGGGAACCTCTGGAATAAAAGCAAGTATTGTAGGCAATGGACACTAAAGAACTGTTGTCTCCGGAGGGCGGATGATGGGATGAGACCAACACGACGGCGCCAGGAACAGGAAAAATGACACCATAGCATTGCAGAGTGAGTTAAAGCAGCATTGTCGTCTGCACGGTCGAATAAACGCGATCAACATGAAAATGACTGGTACGCATTAGCCCCATATACTAATGCTACGCTGCTGTTAGCTTAATATGCTAACACAACACAACTAATGTTATCAACGTCAATGTTGTTGGTTAAACAATCATCAGGACACTTCATCCTCGTGTGTTAACGTTGTGGTTCTTTTGGTTGTCTCACCGTTGTCAGCGGCCATGAAGGTGACGTTGTACAGGTTGTTCTTGACGTAAGGCGATTCGCGGTCCAGGATGGCGATGGTGGAGATGCGCCCATTGACCGGGTCGATCTCCAGCCAATTGGCGGGGTCGAACATCTTTGAGTACCTGGTGGGAGAAGGTTGCACATGAGCCGTTGGCTTGACTCGACTTTCTCTTTAAAAAGAAGCTTTAACCTGTTTACTGCAACTCACCGTTGGAGTTTACTGTCAAACTAACTATGCGTACTTGGAACAGACACAAAGCTTCCTTAGCCTTCGAGGCATCACGCAGCGAGTATGATGAGTGTCTGTGTGCCTTTTGCCAGCCTCCCATTGGCTGTTGCTAGGCAACAAAGACAGGAGCACTCCATTTTGTAGCAAACACTCGGTCGGAGCAGACGTCCTACTGGCAAAACTGCCGGTCTGGGTTTTATTTCAATTTTTTTCTTTCCAAATCACATTGGCAGAAAAAAAAGTTAAGAGGATCTTATCTCCGCCGGGAGGCAAAACTTTGACGAGATATGAGAGCGTGAAAGCTCCACGACGGACGGATTTATTCAGGCCAATTTGATGTCACGAAATGGGAATATAGAACACACTCGAGAGCCACAACTCGACTACAAAAGCACAACTAAGACATCAAACCTGACAGTAAAACATCAAGACCAAAGAACAGCGACCCAATGGAGCACCCAAAAAAAAAAAAAAAACACAAGCCGAGATTCTCACCGGATGGTCTGCCTCATGAAGCGGTCAGGGTCCTGCGCCGTAAAAGTGGCAAGCATGGAGCCGGCGGGCATGCCCTCATCCAGCTTGATGGCTTTGGGATTTGGGCTGAACTCGGGGCTCTCGTTCAGGTCCAGGATCCGGATGGAGACGGTGGCTGTGGACTGGCGCTGCGGGTGGATGCCGCGGGCCAGCGGCGCCTCGTTTTCCGCCTCCACGTTCAGCACGAATGAGCGAGTCAGCTCAAAGTCGATGGGCTGGAGAGGAAGGTGTGATAGAAATCAGCGCCGCGCGACCCAGAGCAGTCGCCAGGGGGGTTCTCACCTTGACCACGGTGAGGAGCCCTTCGTTGGTGGCTGGATCGGTAGGGATGGAGAAGCGCCCGGTGGGGTCTCCGCTGACGATGCGGTAGACGGCGTTCCAAGCCAAAGAGTGCGGCTGGTCCTTGTCCGTCACTGTCAGGTTGGTCACGATCACGTTCACCAGGTTCTCGTGGACCTCGCCGAAAAACTGCGGTAGACGTGCGGGCGACGTTAGCGGAGGAAACGGGTCCCGTAGGAAGACGGGACGGGACGGGGCGTACCGCGTCGGTGGTGAATTCGGGCGGGTTGTCGTTGACGTCGGTGATCCTGATAACGGTGGTGGCGGTGTTGGAAAGGCCGTAGGTGGGGTTGCCCTCCATGTCGGTGGCCTGGATGATCAGCGTGTACTGAGACACTTTCTGGAAAACAAACACAAGCGGGCTTGATGAGATAAGGTGATTCAAGTCCAATTCAATGCCACCAAATCCAAAGGCAGAATAATTCCCGGGATACATGACGAGACTCCTTCATGCTAATCACAAGGAGACGATTGGCGTCAAGATGCGGCTCACGCCAATCACCCCCCTCTGATTTTGAATCCTATTCCTCAGGTATCACACCTGAGCTGTCATGAAGTGACTTATCGCCAGGCGACCACAGTCTCCATCTTTTGGATGGCTCCCGGCCGGCATGCAAATGACAAATGGCGTGCCCGCCGGAACGGTGACAACATTTTGCCGGCTCGACTCGTGTTGGATTATGACTAAAAAAAGGCCCAATCTGTTTTAGCGCTGCGGGAAGCACTGCGGGCCAGACAGACGCTGACAGGCGGGCGCTCCATATGGCCGACGCTCGCCCCCCCACCCCCACCTACCCGTCTCCCCAACACACACACTCACACACCTCGCGGTCCAGGCCTGCTGCCACGGTGATGATGTCACCAGTCTTGTTGTTAATAGTGAACATGTTGGAGGACGGGCTTTGGGGACTCTGAGTCAGGATCTTGTATCGCAGCATCCCGTTGGCCGTTTTGGGATCATCCTTGTCTACAGCCGTCACGGTCATCACAAAGGTCCCTGTGGGGAGGAAGGAAGTGTGCTTAGAAAAAAAAAAGGTAGGAAACAAAATGATCTGAATCAGATAAAACAGGAGAATCTGACTTACTTTGTCAGAACTGGAAATACAATCTCATTAAGTTAAAATATGAATAATTAAAATGAATCTTTGAAACATTTGAAACGACTACATGACGACCACAAAACTACTTGGCAATGAGTATGAGCAGAAACGTGTGTACGTGTACGCGTGTGTGTGTGCGCGCACGCGCGTGTGTGTGTGTGTACCTGGCTTGGAGCCCTCTGGCACAGAGCCGTTGAAGACGGTGTGCGTGAACTCAGGCCGGTTGTCGTTCTGGTCGATGACGTTGATGTGAATCTCCACGGGCGTCTCCACCTGGTTGCCGTTCAAGTCCACGGCGTGGGCGCGCAACTGTGCACAACACGCACACAAGGCTACGTTTAGCATCAGTGGCTCTGTGAGCTCCCATTTTACTCGTGTACATTTTTTTTCTTTGACCCTCGAGAAAAGTTTGTAACCCTCTTTTTAAAACGGCACATTTAAATCGTTTTTTGTACTTTTGTACTGCACCTTGTATATAAAACGAGCTATGTTGCCTTGCATTTTATTTTTCATTTATTTATTTATTTATTTATTTATTTATCCAAATTTTATTTATTTATACAATTCTTATTTATTGATTTATCCATCCATTTATTTATTTATTCATTCACTCATTCATTCATTCATTGTTTTTTCCTTTCATTTTGGGAGGCTGGAACAGATTCCCATCTTTTCCATTCATTTGAATGTGGAAAGTTGCTTTGCCGTGATTTCCCAGCAGCACAGCAATCCTCTGCTCGCGATCAGTAACATAATTTATATTGGGCACCTCGCGCTACTGTAATAATCTCCCGTAAATGACATGCAGTTCTATTCACGTTTACCGTGACGCTTGATGTAAATCTGCGGCTGTTATTTTTTTCTAAGCAGAAAAACATGCATCAGCATGACCCTGCACCCTTGTCTCCCAGCATCGGCATCAAAGAGGTCCAAAACAGCCGTGCGAACGCTCGACTCTCAGCATCGGGCCAATTAGACGCCTAGCTGGCTAGTCTTCGCCTGCTTTGTTGTTGTCAGCGTGGCGCAGGAGAAAGATGACTGCGTTTGGCAAATAAATAAATAAATGAAATAAAAAAAGGCCAAATATGATGACTAAAGCGTTTGGTTGGCCCGCGACCCTCAGCCAGTAATTCGTTTAGGGCCTCCTCTCCCTCATGAATAAAGATGGCGCCCCATCTCGGCTGGCACTTTCTGACAACTCCATCCAGCCACATGAATATTCATGGTTGGAGCGGCTTAAATGCAAATGTGCCTGCTGCGACTCCACATTTGCACTCCACCGCGCAGCTTCCCATCAAAAGGTTACGCTCGTCTCTCGGAAAGGCGCGTGACTTGCGCATGAAGTCGTCAAACTTGAGTTTAAGGAGAACTTCGTCTTCATCTTTTTTTTTTTTTTTTATCTCCAAGCATGAGAGAGAATTTATTTTGGTCCGCTAGCAAGCCACGTTTATTTTGGGTGTTATTCCAATGTTGACCACAAGATGGCAGGACTGTATTTTGTTTGACACTAAATTTGTAAGAAGAAGAACAAAAACAAGAAGTACCGTATTTTCCGCACTATTAGGCGCACCTAAAAACTTACATTTTACTAAAAAAAACAGTGCGCCTTATAATGCAAAGCGCCTTATATATGGATCAATTGATGAATTTGTTGATCCATACTGGTTGTACACAGTGCTCTGCCAAAATGTTTCAGTACGTTTTAGTACGACTAGTAAATTACAAGGTCGCATCGCTTCCCAACATTACGGCAACTGTACTAGTCAGGGGGCGTCACCGAATAGCTGTTGTACCCGCGAGGCTATTTCATTTCAAAATAGGCTGCTCCGTTAATGTTTCGAGTAAATTTACGGATCGATATGGAAGGGAAACATAGGTAAGCAGCACCAATGTGTTAGATCGAACTTTAGTCAGTTCCGATCATTTTATAGGAGATCGTTTGAGAAACGTGATTGTTTACACTTTGCTGAGGCTCATGGGAGATTGCGAGCTGAGGCTCATGGGAATTTGCGGATGGCTAATGCTATAACGATAGCTGCTATACGCACCAGGCTATTTCATGTCAAAATAGGCTGCTCTGTTAATGTTTCGAGTAAATCTACGGATCGATATGGAAGGGAAACATAGGTAAGTAGTACCAATGCGTTAGATCGAACTTTAGTCAGTTCCGATCATTTTATAGGAGATCGTTTGAGAAACGCGATTGTTTACAGAGGGCTCGTTGGTTATTGGCTAGTGGATGCATACCGCAACCCTAGTCAACCTCAGTTTGTTGCAGTATAGCTTCTATTTTATGCGCCTTATAATCCGGTGCGCCTTATATATGGACAAAGTTTTAAAATGGGCCGTTCATTGAAGGTGCTCCTTATAATCCGGTGCGCCTAATAGTGCGGAAAATACGGTACTATAATAATATTGTTCAAGTACCGGATAAGCCCAAACTGTTAAGAGTATGGTGACAATTGTGAAAATAATTTGAAGTTCAAATCTAGTTATTCTAATTAATACAAATTACAATTTCAATTAATTATTTATTTCAAAATTTTTCAACAGAATGTCCTCACTAACTTAATATTGGGATGAATGCGGACTTACATGAAAGTTGGGGATGTGCTCCCGGTCGAGAGGTTTGGTGACGGACAGCTGACCCGAGATGGGATTGATGATGAAGATGCCCGTCGGCGGCTGGTCGGCCCCGGGACCAGTCACGCTGTAGCGCAGCATCCAGCTCTTGTCCCGGTCCGATCGGATCTGCGGCACAGACGCGGGCGACAGATGAAGTGCTTGAGTCTAACAGGAATGGACTGACGCAAAAACGGGGGTTGTTAAACTTTTTGGGCCCCGGGGCCACTTGCAGTCACGCCTGAAACGATGTCGTGTTAAAGTAAAAACATGGAAATACTCCAAGAGGTGAAGCTACATGCCAGCCCTCATCATTTTTTCCAGGGCCGCCCATTTTTACACTTCTATGGCATTGAGGGCTACGCACGGTATTTGGAGGTTAAGCACTGCTGGAGCGAGGCTGAGGGGATGCACAGCGAGCAGAGATCAAAGATCGCTCGGAGACTTGCCAAGCTGTGTGTAAGATAAACATGGAGAATTATATTTTTTCTGCATGAGTGAAGCCCAGCTCGAAATGTACCGTCCAAGGTTTAATGTCCGCCAGGGCTCGCTGTTGGTTACCACGGCAACAGTGGATCGCTTTCATGTGTCAGAATTCCTGTTGCATTTTTTTCTTAAAGAGGATGTTTTCCCTCACAGGGTGAAGAATAATGAAAATGTACGTCTGGCCGGCGGCGTGTAGGCTCGGAGCGAGGGTTAAGCGCCACGCCTCAGGGCCAGCTTTTACTTTCGGATCGCTGCAACTGTCAGACTGCATTAAATTGTTCGTATGGGGGAAAAAGAAGATTTTCCCATGCTGATGTGTTCATTTTTTTACGTGAACAAACACTGCCCCCACAAATAAAAACACCAACAGTTAATAGTTGTCAATGTATGTAGATTAATTTTTGCCATTCTAATATTTGAAGGCTACTGTTGCAATACTTTTGCGGTGTCAGCTGGCACGTCCTTACTCTGACAAGGTCCTCGGGGAACTGTCCTCGCGAGTTCTCGGGCACGTTGATGGGCGGGATGACCCAGTCCCTCTTGACTCGCCGCAGAGCACCGTCGCCCCTGACGACCGCTGGGCTGCTTCTGCCGCTGCTGCGCCATGGAAACAGCATCTTGGTCTTCAACTCGGGCTGACTCAGTGTTGCGGCGCCACGCTTCACCTGCAAGACAAGGTAAACAAGCGTCACTGCGTGCGCTATGGGACACACAGGCAACCTGTCAAACATGTACACACGCTGACTGGAATATACGTAGTCTGTCATGCACACAGGCTGTTCTTCACACACACATTGTGCGACTGTCACACACAAGCACTATATCTGCCTCTCTCACACACACTCACTGTCTTATAGCATGGATGTGCACACACACATACGCACACTGTGACTGAATGTACTGGACGTATTTCTGCTCTCATTGCACTGGCTTGGATTAATGCCCTCATTACTGCCCCTCTGATAAATGGCCGCCACCTGTCACAGTGCGTGTGCATGTGTGCTTGCGAGTGTGTGTATGAGCGCACAGCTCCATCATGGTGGCGGGTCAACGCCGAGAAGCGACGCCTGAGGCTTCGCCCTGGCTCGTAATACAAAGGAAAAAAGAAAAAAGGCGCTTGACCTCAGACGTTTTCAGGCGCCGCTGGCCGGCTTAAATGTTGTCCGGGGAATAAACCATCATAAAAGCCTCATAAAAAGGGTATAAAAAGTAAAATCGTTTGTTGAATAGCATGAAAAACGCATTCCTAGGGGAAAGGACCATGAATGTGCGATAATTACAATTTAAGGCCACAAGAAAGTGTGGGAAAATAAAAAGTGATCCACTTTGATCATTTGTCAACTGTTTTGTCATTGTGTTGTATATTTTACTCACACACAGCAAGATGAAAGAGGTATGAAGATTTCACATCACTGCTATGGCGCTACGTTAGCGGAGGTGTAGCTAGCTAGCTTTGTTTTACCACCGATCGATAAGACAGGAATAAGGTTGATGCAAACTTTTTGATGCAAAGAAGCACAATTAAATACAGTCAGGATGATACAGAGAATGTTCAGGAGGAATAGCTATCGGCAGTGATTAAAGTTAACAGCGGCTCAGACGCTAACAGCTAGCTGCTATTAACTTGTGATTTAATTTACTGTTTTACAGTTGACTGCCTTTGTGGTTGTCCCATTGTCATATGTAAAAGGGCTCCAGCTCCAGCTGGTGTGAAATGCGCTATATAAATAATGTTGTATTGTATAATGAAATGGCTAATAGGAAACGGTCAGGCGATTCTAACCATTTCCATCTTTTCGTCTCTCACCTCCACTAAAAGCGATATATACTATATAAGCAAGCACTTTTAGTTGACACTGCTGGATGGCTTCCAAGGCACGTTTAGACGAGAGGAGACAATCAAAGATGGGCTAAATGCGCGCTTATTAACAGCATTATGCGCAAAACAAACTACTAACAGATGGCTGGCTGTGTCTGCGGCAATCAACATTGTTCCAAACGAATGCCTGCCTGCTGTGATTTTATAGTGTAGTGTGCATAGTTACAAGTGTGCAGTGTTCATGTTAAATGACTGACACCACCCTTGGGGGAGAAAATACAGCATCCTGATTTGGCCATTTGACTTCATACTGTAATAAAGACATAAGATACATTTTACAATTCTACCCTTAAAAAATGATTTCAGTTCTGCAGGGCAATAATGCATGTGGCAAAGGCTCTTTAGAGCTTCCACTAACGACCAAGGCTACATTTAGCTCCTCCCTTAACAATAATTCTGGAAAAAGTGGTACGTACTCTCAGCTGAAATCTTTTTGGGATGAACCGAACTTTACGGAGGTTTTAAGAGTTTTGAGATTTTATTGGCATCCTGCTAGCTAATAACACTGGAGACTATTTGTGTGTTGTTTTGTTGGACCTGACTGCAGTGTTTGCTGTATTCTGTTGGCTTGTTTGCAGCACCAGGTGGGCATTGGTGGCGCTCCAGATAGCTTTGAATCCAATTTGGCAAGCGGGACCTTTTGAGTTAGCCTTGGTTGCTCTGAGGCCTACTCTTCCCAAATGTTGTATTGCGTACCACAGGGTTCAATTTTAGGGCCCCTACTGTTTTCAATGTACAGTATTTGCTGCCTGTAGTTATGTAGCAGTCCTCTATTTGTTTTTTTTAAGTCAGATTTTAACTTTACGTACAGCATGGTTTATGCAGCTGTGGTTGTTTTGAAAGTGGTCTAAAAAGAAAACTGAGTTGATATTCTCCACTTAGTAAAATAGTCAGTCTCACCTGTCCACTCCCCGCCATGTAGGGCTGGACGAGAAGGCGCACTCTCGTCTTCCAGATCTGTCTGGTGCGAAAGTCTCGAGCGTATATCACCGCTACCTTCTCGCCTTCTCCCGCACGATTCACCGTGTAGACCACGCCCTCCTGGCTCACGTGGAAATCGGACTCATTGTCGGTATTGAGCCGCACCTTCCGTCCGCCGCTGCTGTCGTCGCATTCGTGGAAGCTCACTGAGGAAAAGACGGGAGACGGAGGTCAGTGAAAACACTCTTAGGTTGACACAATAGACAAAGTGAAGATTTTCCCGATACACTGTGTATGTCCCATAGCGCCACCTGCGAGTCATGTCATCTTTATTTAAACAAGACTTTGATGGTTTAGCAGTGGCATGTCAGCACAGCGTAAATGAGCTGACGCGCAGTATGATGTGCTAATTAAACAAGCCCTTCAAAGTGATGAAAGTAAATCCATTTAATCCTCCAATCAAAAACAAGACGTCAGCGCCGTCAGCTTTGTTCTGCCAAGAGAGCGGGGCGGGGTGCCCATGCTCGCATTACACCGCACCTGATTTACCCTTAATGGCAGTCGCAGACACCCTTCACGCGTCTATTTTAAAAAAATACTCCCCCACTCTACTTGGCTGTCAAAACAAGAGCTGCTTCCATTTTTACATTAACATTATTTTGTGTTACAAGCGATTAAAAAGTCTTTTTTACATCACATGATAAAAACAAGACATAAAATGGCAGTCCAATTTCCCATGATGCATCCGTTCTCGGAAAGCTGGTGCATCTGTCCCGCTCCGCCCTCCTTTTTTCACGGACCTGCTGGCTGCAAATGCTCACTTATTATCTACGCCGGCGTGGAAAAACAGCCGCGCCGTCAGATTTAACACACCGCTGCTCCACATGCGAGCGCAAAAAGAAAGTGGAGCGGAACAAAGGAGATGTCGCTCGTCGTTATTGCTCGGACCGCCCGCATGGACTGAAAAACAAGCAGCCTCGGACGCACGGCAAATAATTTATGGCTTTCTTTTCTAACCTTTCACAGGACATCTTTACTTGTCTTCCACCATTGCGGCACAACAAGATCACCCAGCAGGTTTCATCTGTGCGTATTCACACTTTAAGGCCAGTCCGTTTAAAAAGAAGGGTCTGAAAAGTTACTAAAAATAACACCTGAGCTCCTGCGAAATGGGAAAGTAGTAAGTGAACATCCTCAGGCAAGTAACGCTCTACCAAAAGCTTAAAAATTCCAACAAGATGACACTAAATGCCCCAGCAGAGTTTCTTCGCCCGCCCATGACTTTAAAGGTAGGCTGGGTGACGATTTGCTACTTTCAAATTATGCAAAAATAATGGTGTCATATCCCTCCTTTTAAGTAGTGGCCCACTTGGATCAAATTGAAGAATTGTGTCAGTTAACGCACTTTCAGCGGCAAGCTGGCACAACAAACGGGCGGCGAGCAAACACAGCGAGAGTCACCTCGCCGTGTTTGGCGGCACGCCGACACGGACCTTGGCCACGGGGGATTTCGAGGGCCGCTCGGAGCGCCGATAGTACATAGAACATTGGCCATGTGTAAAGATGGATTTCGGAGGCCAAATCCCGCCGTAGTCGGCCGTGATAGGCTTAGCGCACAATAGACGCACACGTTTACATAAACACACACACACGCACACACACACACACATGCAAAGAGCAAAGATTAAAAGTCAACAAAAGGAACTTAACCGGATTAAAGCCTCACTAGTGAATTTTTCCAAACAATTTTCCCTGTGCTAAATAATCACAAACGCTGCTCAACTTTTCAGGCTGGCGGCGTGTGTGCGACAGCTGGCTGGTGCTAGATAAAGTGTGTCTTGAAGCCCAGCCAGAGGTTGCGTCTTGGCACTGTCAGACACCCGGGAATGTGGATAATATGATTTTTTCTTTTTTTTTTACCCCCATGAATTTCATTAAGACGCTCTTCCCTCTCTCTTACAGGCTGCACCTTTACACACAATGAACACTGAGGAAAATACTCAATTAAACATTATCGTCGTCAAAACCCCAACAGAGGAAATGTGGTTGCACAAGTGCGCACACCCTCTTATAACTGGGGATATTACTGTGTTCAAAATATTGCTGAATATTTTGAGAACAGATGAGTCTATGGATTATTTCATCAATTAATTGAATCATCCTATAAAAACATGCTTTGAAAAACTATGCATATATAAATGCTGTTATAACATGTCTGAGATTTATTTCTATATTGCTTTCACTTATTGTGTGGGTGATATGGAACATTAACTCGTGCAATAGAGGGGAAAATTGTATTGTAGTGTATTCACTAGAGATGGGTGAGTAGCGATACCAGTTACTAGTATCAGGCCAATACCGGCATTAATTTAAGTTATTGGGTGCCGGAGGAGGCTGCCGATACCAGACAAGTAAAAAGAAAATCCTCCTCAGCAGCAGTTGGCACAATACTGCAGCAATTTGACACGCTAGCGCATGATCATTTGCAAAGGTCTTCACTCAGAATTTTATATATCAAAAGTACGAGAGGTAAAAGTACTCTGTATCGGCGAGTACACAAAGAGTGAATACTCATACTGGTATCGGCGTGAAAAAAAAATAGGATTGAACGTTCCAAGTGTGCTGAAAAAATCTGAGTCAACTTTAAGGCCAAATCACCTCCACCCATTGTTAGCTTTAGCCTGCTAACAGCATCTCCTAGCTACTGTGCTCGCCAAGATTGCTAGCCACCGACAGACGAGCTGTGAAATCCAAATGAAAAGCTTTGATAAACAATCTGTGAGCACCAGGAACAACCATGAAATTGTTCCTGAAACAACCACCACCCGAGTGTAACATTTTATTGGCACCGTCTCAGTCTCCGTAGCAACCGCCCAGGCAGGAGGATGGAGTCTCCAAGCAGCGCGTCAAATCCATCAAAACGGGAAACAAAAAAAGCCAGGGCAGCAATTCACACTGCCTCCCGGCGCCACAGGCCGCTGGATGAACGGACGGCAATTAGCGCCGTGACAGGCCGAGGCCGTTACCTGCTGTTCACACGTTTGTCCGTTCATGGACTCCACACGTGGTAGCGTTAATTCGCCCACAAGAAAAAGAAAATCCATACGCACACTTTAGCGGTGGTCCAGCGGCAATGCGAGCCTCAGCTCCACCACTGCCATTCATCATTTTATGATGAGCGTTTTGCCAGCTCAGCGCAAATCAACGACTGCAGCACAGAAAAGCTGGAAATTAAAAAGATTGTTGATTTTCTTTGAGAAAATTACAAAAGATTTCTGTAGGGAAGTCAGCACAAATAAACTGCTGACATTTAAAAAAAATGGAAATTCGGCATTCCTTTTGGAAAACTAGCACAAGTTCTCAAAGGCACCTTTTGTTGCCTGCTGCATTCCCAAATCTTCAGTTTGGAAAAAGTACGGTGCTACAGAACATTGGAAAATCGCACTTGACAATTATTTATGAACATCTGTGAAAATTGTCAGATTTCCCAGAAATGTAAAATGTCACGAATAAACAACAAAGTGGGCTGACTGTTTAATTAGCAATACTCGCGCGGACGTGAGCGTAGCCAAGCACCCAAAGAAGCGCTCAGGCCGGTGGCGAGGCCATCTACTCGGCATCAAACGAGATGTTTTCATTCCGTTTATGTGGCGGCAGCGCGTCATGCCCAGGCGCACGGCGGCCAAGTGACAGCAGAGAAGCGCTGAGTCGCCGCGAGATGTAAATCCACTTTATGATGGACATATAAATCTGAGCGAGAAGTGCTTTAAGGAAGGGCTGCTCTCAAAGCCAGTCGCCATCTGTTATTGCGACAGTCCAGGACACACAATCAATATTTGGAGCGCCGCGCTGCGACAAGCGCTGATGGGCCGGGCCCGCGCCGGTGGCCAAATGAGATTTACTACATTACGCTTCTTTATTTAATTGTGCCAGCGCCTGCGCGGAGACGCCAAAGAGCCCGCGGGGAAATCAAACCGCCCGCCGCATTTTTCATTTCATTTTTAATAGAGCCGTTCGGCTTATAAGGACACCATAGATGACGAGCACGTCGGCCGCCGTGCGGCGTATTTAAGATGACCATAATTGGCTTTTAGCTCGACGCCACCTTGCCTTGCCAAAGGAGAAATTTCACAATCGCTCCCGAGCTAGTTGAGTTGAGTACCGGAGACGGAACCCCAGAGGCGTAGCCAGGAATTTTTCCAGTAGGGGCGCGTGCCCACAGGAAAAATAAATCGAACATCACCCACGCCGTTCGCTGATCGCTAAAACAACATCCGGGTCCGGGAGGCAAACGGTGAATGGATAACATCGCGCACATAGAATAGCGCAAGCACATTCGCGCAAGACCGAAAGAAAAAAACGGCATGAAAATGAAGAATCGAAAAAGCTCGATTTTTTTTTTTTTTTTTTTTTTTTTCTTTCTCAACCGGGGCGCAGGGAGTCCTAACCGGGGCGCAGGGAGTCCTAACCGGGGCGCCGCCCCGGCTCGCCCCGGCTTGGCTACGCCTCTGCGGAACCCTATATACGAAATGAACGACACCCGGGTAGTGTTCCAAAACCATTTTTCCAATTTACTGTTGAATCAATTATACAGCTCACGATATAAAAGCTCCTATCTAGCGCAAAAGATCCCAACACGGCTCGAGTCTGTTCAACTTGGACGCCTTTCAGACACATTCGACGGTGCCGGACTCGCAAGTTATTCTTCGTTACTGAACGCCAAATTCAGAGACTTCTGGAAAGCGTCAGACGGCGACCCGGTTATCTTAGAAGACGAAAAGTAACATAAGAAAAGGGGGAGGGCAAAAACAAGTCCCAAACGCAAACACACACACAAAAAGTCTCGAGAAAGAGCCAGATTCAAACAACGATTTGAATACTTTACATTGCAGCCCAGACACAGAGTGGGCGATGGCGGCCTGGCGCTCTACAAGTTTACGTGCGATTTCCAATTGAGGCATCCGACCTCCAATGACGTCACGGCAGGCACGCCTATCCCGCTCACAGCCACCGGGGGTCGTGATTGCATGCGATTTGACGATTGCTACTCATTTCTTTTTCGGGTGACACCATCACCAGCTATTATTGTGAGATAATTGCATTTTCTCCTGTGTTTGTTTCCAAGATGATTATGGCGAGAAAAGCGATTTCCCCGGAGGCATCCATCTCGCATTGGATTTTCCGACCGGAACCGAGAGTTGAGACTTCCCAGGTAAATTACAATTCGTGCTTCAGTGACTGAGCGACTAATGGCTGCAGCCATGACTGTGCGCACACACGCACACGCACACCCACACACAGAGAGTGTGAATGGAGTCATTCATTGGTCCGCTCGTTGCACCTCGAAAATAGATCACCACTTGAATTTGGGCGAATCAAGCGCACCTTTTGTTCGTCTCTGGACGTTTAGTGAGCCCCCCCCCAAGGGAGGAACCTCACTTGGATGGTGAAGGGGTAAAATGGCTGCAGGAAAAATGATCCTGAGTTTTCATCCGAGGCCGGCGTTAAACGACGTAAATCTCGTTGGTGGAGGAAATCGATGGCGGTGCCGCAGGGGACGAGCAGCACAAACACACACACGTGTGCAAAGACACACGCGCGTACTTAAGAAAGAGATAAAGAAGCATTTTGGAGCACCTGAGGCGTCTGGACTGCTTTAATATTTCTGACCACTACAATTTGAGTTGTTAGCTACGTGAAAGCGCACCGAGTGAAAACGTAGACTCAATTAACTCAACTCCAAGCCCACCTCATATATATACAGTCCCCTCTCCTCCTCCTCCTCCTCCATCCACATCCACGCACGCACATTCATACACTGGTAGCGGTTAGTAAGATGTGAGGTCGGGCATGCAGGCATCATTCATTTAGCAGCAAATGGCTGAGAGAGCCAAAGCGAAAGGGAGGCGGAGGAAGACAAATGGGCGGACGGGATTTAGCGCAAGACAAAAGAGAGGAAGAGCGAGAGCATCGACGGGACTACACACAAACAATCAGTACAGACAAACACACACCATCTTGAACTGCGGCGCTGGGATTTGTAAACTCTGTGTAGAGATTATAATGAGAAACAGACCTTGCACACACGCGCGTGCGCACACACACAGAGTGAAGGCATCGTGTGCTTACTGTGTTTTAACGTGATGAAGAGAAGCTGCGACTTTTCTCAATGTCAGCATTTTTGTTGAAGAACAGTACAGAAGCTGGAAAAAGCTTTGACAATTTGCCATAAAATGAAATAAGTATAATTGGTTTCCTTGCCAGATAAAGAAAAGAGAAGATAAAAGCAGAGCGATCATTTGCTTTCCTTGAAGAAATATTTGACTGCTTAAAGGGGAACTGAAGGCAAAACTTTACTTTGCCATAATGTGTTCGATGTGCCTCCGAGAGTCTCAACACGCAATTCAAACGGGTTTTGTGGTTCTTCCGCACGTTTTGCTTCAATATAACGGATGTCGTGCTGACTTGCGCGTGTCAACGTTGCGAGCGCTCTTGTCCCCGCTCGTTTTGTGTACACCCTTGACGACGTCGCTCGCTGACAGCTCTCGCCGGGCGAAGACGATAAGTGAAGGAGAGCACGCCGCAGAGGCACTAACAAGCGGAGGAGGAGAGAGCAGCAGGAAGGAAAGGCGCATTCAGTGAGGAGGGATGAAGGGATGGAGAGAAGGGAAGGTGGGAAGCAGCGCTTTGATTTGGGATCCCCATCTCGCTCCATCCCGCATGCAGCTGCCAGGCTGATGTATGAGGCCGGAAGAAAGGAGGACACGGTCCCCCCCCTCCCTCCCTCCTCCCTCCCTCTCCACGCCGCAAGAGCAGCCAGCCACTCTTAAAGGCTCATTTCTGCTGCACGTGAGAAAAAACGCTTCTGTCCAAACGTGTTTGAGCAGGTTTTGTGTTCGAATTGTTTCTGGGACAATCAACAGATAAAATTTGGGTATTTGAAAATGTATAATTATACTAAACCATACAATGGTGCCGATAAATAATTTTTTTGGATTCTACATATTTTCTATTCCATATTAATTTTAAAATACTTACAAGGGGCTGGCTGTATGTGGTCCACATGCCATACTTTGCGCACCCTTGATTTTGATTAGGGGTGGCGCCCTCTAGTGGACTCAATGATAAAGGTCCAGCAGCAGTCACATGTTTACAATTTTTAAAATCTATTTCTGCATGTACTGGGAGCAGAAATGAGGCTCCAGTGGGAGGACATGCTTGAATGGTGTGTGTGTGTGTGTGTGTGTCTGTGCGTGTGTGTGTGTGTGTGTGTGTGTGTGTGTGTGTGTGTGTGTGTGCGTGTGTGTGTTGGCTTGAACGGTGGGGGTTTTCCAGAGTGTGTGCATGCGTGTGCGGTAGTCGTATCACTGATGTACACTTGCTGCCTTAATAGGACGGATGGATGGGAAAACCACCAAGGTCAGAACAGCTCGCCTGTTGCTCGCCACAGGAAGTGCAGAATCGCTGCTGACCTCGGGGTGACTCATACACACAACACAACACACACACACACACACACACTTAGCGGGGGGGGACAGTTCTCTGACTAACATGCTGCCCTGGCAGCTGTATCAACTTTCCCTTCCCACATTTTGTTTTTGTTTGCTGGCGTCGTGAAACAGAAACCTGACTCAGTTCCCCGAAACCGTTTTTTCTGTTTTACGGCGAAAAACACTCCAAATAACACTTAAAAAAATGGCGACAGGACGCAGAGAATCTTTTATAGCCTTATCAAAAAGGTAAATTGATATCCAAGGAGCTTGTTTAGGGGCCGTGTGGTTCAAATTTGCGGGTGTATTTTGATTTGAAATAATCCACAGTGTCAAATAAATGTACATACTTGCTCATGCCTGCACAATATACAAGACAAATAAATATCATGATCTCTCCTTTTAACAGTTAGTCATGACAGGTGCAAAAGTCACTAGAAATAATCCACAACAATCAATAATCCACAAAGAAAAATACACAATTTAAATTTGTCACACAATTACTGTCATGGGATTTTTTTTAGAATAAAAAAAAAATATATATTTTGCACAATAGAATAATATACGGAGTCCAAAAATAATCCATGACTTGGTGTGGAGTGGAAAATGCTGAGTTGTGCTACGTCTTCCAGAAATACACGCACACACACACAAAAAAGGCCACTAATAAGATGAAGGAGGTTTTTTCCACTCCCGGTGAACATCAACGGTAAGCATTTTCAAACAATTGGCTTCACCGTATTATCACCATTTCCTGTTTCCTGTTGGCTATCAGTCAACCATCACCTTTGACCTCCTTTCCCATCATCGCCCAGTGCCATCAAATTTGTCTGTCTGTTCCCTAACGCGCACATGCTCTGCTCCAATTCAGTAATTCACAATAGAAGAAAAGAGTGTCAAGAGCTGATTCTCAAACGGTGCGTCAGCCATTTTGGGTGGGTCGCGGACAGCTCGTAAACAATCGACGGCACACTGAATGTTTTCTGAAGATACTAATTCCATTGGACCAATAGGATTTTTTTTTCTATTGCATCCTATGCACCGCCCCCCCCACGAGGAGTACCGCTGAAAAATTTAAATTGCTGTAACTTGTTTGGCGGTAATGATGCAAACACGGCCGGCCGGCTGTCAGTTGTGCCTCGTTGATGTTGCCGTTGTTGTTTTTTGATTCGTTTGTTCGACTGCGGCGGTGCAGCGGCTCCAGACGCTCTTGCCTTGTTCTACTCGGCCGCGTCTGGACAAGCTCAGTCAAGCGTGAACGCAGACACACACACACACGCACACACACACACACACACACACACACACACACACATACACACACACTCAGCTTTGTGTGATTGGAAGCTCTTACTGGTCTCATCTGTCCAAAGTCACTTTTTGACCTTTTTTTCAAGAGGAGCAGAGACTTTTTCTTTGGTTGTATTTTCACAGTCCAAAGGTTCGAATCAATTTGGGTTCCTCACAAAAAGTGAACCTTAAGCTTCCTCTTGACATTCTCGCATTGATCTGTGTTTTTGAGAAAGCTGGAGTTGAGGTTTCCAAGCAAAAGTCTAGTTCTTTTTCTGACTGCTTGAAGGGCTATCGGCCGGAAAACCACAGACGTCAAAGGAGGCTGACAACCCTGACTAAAAACCCTAACCTTGATTTGAAGCCCTAATTTGAAAGCCTTAACCTTGTTTGAAAGCTTAACCATGAATTGGAATCTTAATACTTTGCTTGCACCACTCATCTGCAACTTACTTTGAAGCCTCGGCCCCGCCTTGAAAGTCCGACTTGAAACCATTTTGAAAACAAACCACTTTGACAGCCTAACTTTAAAAATGTAATGCTAGTGTGGAAGCTAACTTGAAAGCCCAATTTTAAACTGTTCATATTTTGACAGCCTAAAGCTGACTTGACACCCTAATCCAAGCTCAAAAGCCTAACTTGAAGGGCAGCACGGTTGTTATTGTTCCGGTACTTTCCTTGACTCAAAACAAAACAAAAAGTGAGGAGAAGTTGGAGAGTCCCACTCATTCCATTCAAAGCCAAACTTGAGCCAAACAAGTTGCTCCAAATCAAATCAATTTGAAACTCGAACCCTCATATGATTGAAAACCCTAACTTGAAACTATCAACTTGAAACCCTACCCCTTGTCTGAAATGGTCCAATTTATTACCCTACCTCAAAATCCCCCAACGTGAAACCTGAAGTTAAACCCTTGAAAGCCAGCTGAGTTGATAGAAAATGCATCAACATCATTTCCTTCATGTAAACTTTTAGATTTATTTTATTTTTTTTAAATTAATCTCTCCCAGTGCAAATAAACAGCTCCTGCTTTCAACCGAAAATCAAATGTAAATATTTAAGTCCCCTCAATCTTAAACTTAAGCTGCCACCACTGTGCATAAGCTGCACTTTTTTTTTCAAACTCTTTTTAAATCCTGTTGCTGAGTTGAGGCCAAATATTTGCATGCTTGTGATTAAGTGCGCACGCGCACACACGCACACATGCACATGCGTGGATGTATTCATGTCTTTCGCTCCAAGTTCAAGTTGCAAGTTGAGTAACATCCACACACTTGGCAACCAAAGATGAGTTTGGGACTTTTGGGGGGATTTTCACATCACATTAAAACAGCTTATTTAAAAAACAAAACAAAAAAAAAAACAAGCGTACACAAATCTGCCTAACCTAAATGAAATTATCTTTTGTTTTCCAATTTGCAATTTAATTAAAAATAATACAGTCTAAAGTATGTGTATGTTTACATTTAATTTCAATAAAAAATATAAAATTGACTACAATGTTTGTTAAGCACTGGGGAAACAAAAACCAAAAACAAGCAAAAAATAAATCCACAACTAGTTATGCATAATACGACGATGATTATTTTTGTTTTCGGGCAAGTATACGGACACCTATGTCACTTGGCAAACTGATTAAATTAATTTCTTCAAGTCAACAAACTGCTGCGTGTGAGCGCGTGTGTGTGTGTGTGTTTGTCTGTGCGTATGTGTGTGTGTGTGGGCTGCTGCGCCTACTCTCAGTTTTTGCCAAAGCCCCCCCCCCCTCTCCCCAATCGGCATTGTGGCTCAAATGGCGACACTCCTCTTCAACAAGCGCCAACCACCAACGGGAGATTACGTCTGTGTGCCTGTAAGCGTGTGTGACTGACCGTTGGCGACGGGCCGTCCCTGCTCCAGCTCTCCCTCCGTCGTCTCCACGGTGTATTCCTCCTGCGAGAAGCCTCTCACGCACGGCGAAGGAGGCCCGCCCAGGACGCCCCCCTGCATGCGACAAAAGACAAAGGCGGGATGAGCATCCAAGAAGAGATGCAACATACATTTTGGGCGAGAGCGAGTCACAAATCGATATTGGCAAACTTATGTAATTTTCTGCAGAATGCAACAAAGACTATTGACGAAAAACCTTATTGAGCTTCTATTAGTCATCTTATAGGCATGTGAAGCCCTTTGAGACGCCTACGTGATTAAGGGTAAATCAACTTGACATGTTTTTTTCGAAGCTTTTACCAATGTTGCTAATCAGCCTGATGTCAAAACATTGCTACATCAAAAGAGACAACCAAAGACACAACTAATTGTCCAACTGTAAAACAGAACCAGTAACTGCTCATGGAGCCAACACGATTGAAACAACCAAGCAACCCACTCTTGTATACAATTAATCAAAAGTATAAGATTAGTGATGTCAGGAAGTGGAAGTTATTGCAACATGGGAAGTAAGCAACGAAATCCAGTGAAAGCCAAGCATCCCTGTGGGAAAAATAACCGCAGCGCATGTAATTAATGAGGTCAGATCATTGTGATGATCATTAGCGTGTCTCCTGTTGTTTTCGACATGGACCTTGGTGCCCCCCCCACGTCTGACAAGCATCTGTTGAAGCTTGTTACTGCACTAATGGGTTATCAGCATGTGTGTGTAGTGGGGGGTGGGGGGGGCGATTAAATGGTGGGCACAGAGGGGGATGGTGGGGGCGGGGTCGTGCGGCCACTGATTTGCTTCCACTTAACCTAGAAACTTGGATTTAGCATAGCCGGATTATGTCAGCAGGAAGTCATCACTGGTTGCAAATGGAGCCGCCAGCAATGAAGTTGAAACAACCCACAATCATACAATCAGTCAAATATTGAACTATTGGGTTAAAATCAACCAACCCATCCTGCTTAGGTCAAACGAACTATTGACGGGATGGTGTTGTATTGTTTACCCACCGGCTGGGTTAAAAATAAACCAATTTCTTATGTTTGACCCAACTGTTTTGAGTGTGTACAAATAGAATTAATTATGACACCCAGAACGAATCTACATAAAATATATAGTGTAGATAGAACTAATATTGATTGAACTGGAAAGGATAGCTAGCTAGATAGATTACCAATAGACATCAACTATCAAACATAGCTACTCATCTAGCTAGCTATATATTTGGCGAGATAGAACTTGTCAACGTAGATCCAACTTGCAAAGATGGCTCAAACTAGTAAAATCGACTTGAGATAAAAGGACAGCTGAACTAGTAAAGCTAGAACTATAGACAGACAAAACAAGTGTACTGTTGATTAACTCAGACACCACAGATAAAACTAATTATAGCTAGAACTAGTACAACGCGATAGGTAGCTAAACAAAAGCTTTGACCATACAGTACATAGTTGAGATTTACGAAACGTTAAATGAACTAGCAGATCCAAATAGTGAAGATAGCTTTCTATGAAAATAGATGAAATATAGATAGCGCCAGGAAAGAAAAAAAGGGTAATGAGGGTAGGGCAAGAAAGAGACCAACTAGAGAGAATAAGTAAATGAGCACAAACCGAGAACGAAATAGCAGAAGAGATTTGAACAGGTATCATAATTGAAATGTGCGCGCGCGCGTGCGTTGATCAATGCATGTTGCCTCCCACCCTCCAGCAGCCACAGTGGAAATAATGAAACGTTGGCATGTCATAATGACTGACAGGATCGCCATGGTAACATCAACACCATCACGGGTTGGTCTCAGATCAGCAAGGCGAATCATTTTGTGTACAGTACAATCCTTCCTCGTCATGATGAGCTGCTCTCAGACCAGCCAGAAGCCCCATCGGCGTGACTCCAGCGCACTGTACAGCGCAGCTCGCACACAAAAGCAAGCAGCCACTATCAGAGCATCTGTGATGTGTGCTGCAGCCGGGTGGGCTCCAAGATGATGCGCTGTGAGGGTCTCAGTATGACGCGCGCGCGTGCGTGTCAATCATGCGTGTGTGCGCGCACCTGCAGTGAGGCCGCCATGAGCGTCCAACAAATCCAGACTGGCCGCATGTCGTGCTCGTTTCTCGGGATCCTGCGTCCCTCCAGCCGCCCGCCTCGCCTGAACTGTGAGGCTCTGCGCTCAGCTGACGAGCCAGACCCCCACAAAGCGTCCCCCCGCCTTCTTTTTTCCTCTCTTGCCTCCTCCTTCTCTTCTTCGTCCTCATCCTCCTCCTCCTACACTGTGCCCCGCCTAAGCGCATCTCTAACGCCCCCTACCGTTCACACTCATAGCAGGCGTTTTGCTCAGCGAGCAGACATTTTTCCATCTCAGAGGCTTTAAATGGAATACATTGAGTGTGAGCTATTTTGGAGTAAAAATGTTTCGCTGTAAATTTGGTTTATTCAATATTATATTTAATAACTTAGAGAAAAAACTATTAAAGCCTGATACAGCTATAAGCGATAGGATACACTACTTCATGAAATCTGACAACAGATCTATTTATTTTAGTTAATTTATTAATTTTATTTTACCTTCATTTAACCAGGAATGCCCGCATTGAGATGACAAAAAAATGCATAATTTAGTTTTAATGAATTCCTTGCCAAGTGGCCAAACATTTCTGGAGCACATTGTTGCAGGATTTGAGCGTGAATGCATGTATGCTTCCTGTACACAAATCAAAATATTTTTTATAAAGAGAATTGTACACACACTGTCACAGAAATGAAGCACAGAGGCGGAGGAGGTTCTCAGTAAAGATCACAGAGTTGAAGATGTTTTCACCACAAATCGAAAAGAAAAAAACATACAAAAAAAAACAAAAACAGACAATAGCAAGCAGCAAGCTGAATGAGTTGGCGATGCAATGCAACCTCCCAGAAACCTTTTTCAAAATGTTGCGTGACCCTGGCACCAACTATTGACATGACGTCCTGTGAATTTTTAAATCCATACTATAATATGGCCGGTGGTTGCCATCTTTTATAAACGCTACGAGTGCATGGCGCGCCTGGCTACTGAGGATGTGGGGGAAAGCTGCGGGAAATTCAGGCTGCCTTGGAAATAAGAAAAAAAAAAAACATGAAAAAAATAAAAGTCGGATTTGGGACGCGGCGACGGAACACAAAGAACGGCTTTGAAAGTGTGACGAGAGGAAGAAGAGGAGCGAGAGGAGGAAGACGACAAAAAGTGATGTTGTGATTTGGCTCACATAAACGTGGGATGGGGATTTGGACAAAAACAAAAGGAAATAAATTGGCCCTGCTGCATCAATAAAGGATATTAAAAACGTGTGTGAGTGTGTGTGTGTGTGTGCACGCATGTGTGCGTGTGTACGTGTGTGTGTAAGAGCGCAGGTGTTTCTTGTGGTGCACGTTTGCTGCCCGTGTTTGTGCAAAGTCCTCATGGCCTCTTTCCTCCCGGTGTCCATCCACTCGTCATCCTTATCGTCTTTTCCATTCTTCCCCCTCTCTTCTAAGTAATCTTTTCTCTCCCAGATTGTTGTGTTTGCCCGCAGGCGTTTTCATCTTCATCTGTTTGCTCCCTCGATGCTTGTTCGCTCGCATGCTCCTCACACAAACTCAGAAATGCGCCACAAGCAGTCAGCGGTAGATTCAAGCCATCACTTGAACAACTAATATTAGTGCCGTACTGAGGAGCTGAGACTAATTCCATGTCTACCCGATTCACATGTATATTGCTGCCATAGAATAGAAACAAAAAAATGTCACACAAAACGTCATTTCTTTACATCGTATTCAAAGATGTCACGCATTGCAAGGTTTGTGTCGGCAGGCAAGGTGTGGCGCTAGCATGGCGCAGGTGCACGCCTCATCAATTGCTGCATCCCACAAACATGAATAGTTTCATCTCAAGTGTCAGAGTGCGTGGCTTCCTTTCTTGGCATTCATGTTTGATGCTCGGGTGTGTGCGCCGCTCGCTGCTCTGTCGCCTTGATTACTCTGTGCTCTCCTCACCGCTCACCACTGTCAACTCCGATTGGAGCGCAACGCTAGGCTAATATGTGTGCGTGTGGGGATAGAGGATCCTTGAGGCAGCAGAGTTTTAGAACATTGTGTGGTTGGTTTTGATGTCACAAAAGATGTTTGCAAACATGCAGGGTTAGGGTTAGGGTTACGCGGTTGCAAACATCCATCCAATTATTTATTATTTTAATCGAGTTACAAATGGTTAAAAATTGCCTGGAAAGTTTCCAGACAGATAGCCAGGAACCATATCAAGGACCGTGTTAAGAACCACGTCAAGATGTACAAGAATTAAGTTAAATACCAGGTCAAGAAACATGGCAAGAACCAGTCCAGGAAGAAGTCAAGAACCCAGTCAAGAAGCAAACCTGGAATCCTGTTAACAGCCACATGAAGACTCAGTCAAGAACAAAATTACAAACTCAGTCAAGAGCTACCAGTCAACAACTAGGTCAATAAACAAGTTAAAAGTAAGATCTAAGTTGAGAACAAAGTTATGAGCAAAGTCTGGAAGCAACTCAAGAACTATGTCAAAAACCACACCAGACATTAAGAACCTGGCTAAGAACCGAGTCAAGAACCAATGTGCTCCCCTTCCAGACCTCAGTATGAAACAATGAAGTTGATCATGTGATCATTCAAATGTGCCGTGTGTTGTGGCGCAGCAAAGTGGGCCAGCCTGACAATAACATCAAAATAATAAATACATCTGTGGCGTGATAAAAGTTGAAAGAAAGAAAAAAGAATTTGCTCACTGATTCAGAGCAGGCTGACTACAGTATGTGGGACGTCAAAGTGGGACACGTTCGTCTTTCATCATTTCGCACCCAACTGCAATATGTATGTTGCATTTAAAACATAATATTTCTCCCACAGAAGACATTTGATTAGGTACAGTCCTTCAGCTCCATGGACAGATCCTTTGCTCCACCGGATTTTCCTCCGCGTTTATGATTCCCCAGACAAGTGAAGAGGGTGACGATGTAGTGTTTTTTATTTTATTTTTTCTGAGCAGGTTGCGCCGTTAGTCACCGTGACGACTTTGCCCTGCCGGCTGCGGTGGCCATCTTTCATCCCCCCCCTGTCTCCGGTCTCATCCGTCATGGCTGCCAGCCAGCCTGCAAAATTAACGACTGTGCGGAAAACCGCAGATCACATTTGCGCACAAAACAACATCTCTCACATGAAAGCGTTTTACTTTTTCTGTCAAAGGAGATGTTGTAGATGCCCACTTACATCCCGAGCCGCCATCTTGAACTACATTGAACCCTAACCAAAAAAAACCCAAAAAACGGAGATAGGTGCAAAATTGCTGCACTCACTGGTTTTGGTTCTGTGGCAATTTGCAAATCAGCAAAGGATTGCAAGTGTTTGGAGCGGCAGAGGCAAAGAGAAGTGAAGGCGCGAGTGGGCGTGCGGCAGCAGATTGAAGATGCACGCGCACGAGCGCACGCCGACACGTCTTATAATTAAAAGACGCCAGCTGCCAAGTCGTCAGCGACTGGCAGCGTTTCTGCTTCCGCTTCCCGATGCCGTTCTTCATCTTGCCCGAGTCCTTCCTTCTTCATGATTTGGCTCTGGTGGGTATAAACTGATTTGGTACAAAAGCAGGCAGGTTCCAACGACAAGAGAAGAGAAACATCTTTGGTGGTTTTAAACTGGGTAGTGATCAACTCTGTCCTTAAATAAGAAATGAAGTGGCTTTTTAGATATTCTTCTTGCATGTTGGGCTTGTTGGCATATATTGTATGAAACATGCTAACCCCATCCCTGTGAAATGCTCTGGCTTGAAATAAAAAAGAGCAACAGGAAGAAGAGTTAGCAGGTAGGAACATGAACTGGTCGGGTATGAAGCAGATGGAAGAGGAGCTAGGAGACACTCGGATGGGACAGATGTCAGCGGCAACTTTGAGGGACACCGGGATCTATTTATATGCACTCACTCAAGAGGAAGAAATGCACTCAAGTTAAAGATTGATTAACAACCGCTGAGTGGAACCCAGAAGCCCGCACCCCCCTTCCACAAGATGAAGTTGTTAACGTCAAAGTAACACAAACGACAAATGACGGCTGCGCCGAAGGCGACATTTAAGCTGAAAGGCCGACTGGCCAAGGTTTAGCCTGTAGATGGCGCTAATGCACATTACACACATGACACAAAATGACCAAGGACTGAAGAAAAAAAAACAATTCAAACCACATCTGCTCTGATGCCATTTTTGCGTAACCGACTGACCCAAACCGACAGACTAGCTGGTCAACCAAGCAAATGACCAGCTAAGTGACGGACTGACTTAAGACGTTAAAAGGAATGCGTGTGTCGAACGAGCTTTTTTTTTTGCGACAGTTTGCTTGTCGGCCGTTGGAAAGACAGCAGAGTGACACGTTGTGAAGTCAACGTGAGAAGCTGCTTTGTGCTTTTTGACGCCGCCCGACAGCTTCCACTTTCATATGCTAATGCCGAGCAGAAATGACTCACTGCAAGGACGTGGAGAAAAAAATCATTCGAGGGACAGAAAAAAACAAATCACATTTGAATACTAATAAATAAAATAATACAAAAGGCTTCTAGGAAAGATGAATTAATGTGTAAACAAGAACTCCATGAAGGGGGAGAGTAGGGTGTCATTTCTTTACATTCTATTTAATGATGTCATTTCAGTGACTTTTCACAAAATACAATATTAAGGGCCAATTTTTATGTACAGTATATGTACAAAAAAACAAGTTACAAAAAGTGTTGTTGATGCATGTTAGGGTATTGGAATGGATGAATGACATTTCCATTCATTTCAATGGGTAATGATGATTTGAGATGCGTTATTTTTTTGCAGAATTTATAGTTGATCGATTAATATGATCCATTATTTGACGATTACATGCCTAGCAAGGTGCTGCTCTTTTGGTTAGCAATATAAAGTTAGATTAGCTTTCAAGTCCGTGTGTGAATGACAGTCAGGAAAATAATTTGTCATTTATCATTAAAATTAAACAAATTAAAGATATTTTTCTGAAAAAAATGTTTTTTGTAATTTACATTTTCTCCACTCCCATTTTTTCATTAGCTAATGCGACGAGTACAAAGCGACGTTCAAAGGAACTCAGCAGTCAAGTCAAGGAATGACTGTTAATTCCACTTAGCATCTTTTTTCCCCCGAGGTAGGCAAATATCAAAGATGGCTGCGTGATCGGCGTGACGCCTCAAAGCGGCAAACAATCGCACATGACGCTACTCTTACAAGTGCGTGCGCTTTGCCTACTCCAATATTTGCGTGGCCAAGCAGCAGCGAGCTGACGGAAGTTCAAATAAGCTTCTGCTGTCAAACACGCCAGCCTGCGCCGTGCCTCATTTGCATACTCAAGGCTTTTTAGAGACAATTGCACCTTCAAGTGAGCCTCTCGCATGTGTTTCGCTTTCCCAATTCCCCGCGGCGGTCTCATGGCGAGAGGCGCAGGATGGCAGGGATCAGAGGGAGAGCCGGGCTGTCGGCGGTAATTGATGCGTTTGAGGAAATAGCGCCACACTGGATCCCGCGGGGATGCCGAAAGCCAGGAACGCTACGTCGCTAAAGGCCGTTTCGTGTTGACGCTTTTGTCAGCAATTTAGACTTTGGGGATGGGCTTAACTTGGACTTTTGAAAAGAATAGTAAACAGTATGTTTGTGCGGATGCCCCGTTCGACAGTAACAAACCTATCACATTTTGATTCAGAAATTGGTCTTATGTCATCCTGGTTGCTTGGCAGTTAAGTCGGTAAAAATATAGTTTGTGACATATTTCAGATAAATGAAATGCTTCTCGCAAAGAACCCTTTGAAATGTTACAAATGGAATGCTGGTAAGAATTAATGAGAGCTAAAATGGCGTCTCGTCACATCTCGTTATCACCGTCTTATCACCTCCCGTGTGAACATGTTGGGTTTTTTAACGTCAACTTTGCGCACGCATAAAGTTCTCGCCACATGCTAATGCGGCTTTTCCCGCTGACTGACAAGTCATTTTGAAACGGGGATTCAGCATGCGAGTCGCCATGGCAACACGCTCAAAGAGAGAAGTAATTAAAGAGAAACTCCAGCGTCAAAGTTTTTCAGCGGCTAAATTTAGGCTGCGGGGGCTAAATTGAGAACGTGAAGACTTTAATATTTCCCGGAACAAGCTACCTGGAAGTTTCACTGACAGTGTGGAGAGGTTGCGTCACCATGCAGGCCGGAATTAGCGTTCAACGGACAGGAAAGATATTCGCCATTTGACACAAATATTGACCCTGGTTTAAAACACTAACCTTGGCTAGAAACCTCAATTTGAAACCCTAAATTCGATTTGGAGCGCTAATTTCAAACACTGACTCTAGTATGAAATTAATTGTTGAAAAAAAAATCGACTTTGGCTTTCAACCTTAATGTGATATCCAAGTCCTTGGTTGAAGGCCGAATTTGAAACACTAAAGTTTAACCTTGTCTTCTAACTCCATTCCAGTCTTAAAACCCCAATTTGAAAACCAAACCACATTTCAAACGCTTGTTCATTACCCTCATTAGACTCAAGTTTTGTGTCATTCAGGTGTGTTCGTGCGTGCGTGTGTGTTACCTGGCTGCGAATCAGGAGAGACATGAAGCTCGTTAAAAGTTTCTTCCTCTGGAGGAGGCTCGACTTGTACGTCTGCAACCAGTTCAGCAAAAATGAGAACGACGATGATAATGATGATAACGGTGACCAATTAAGTCTTTTCACCCTGATGATAAACGCGGCAAACTGCCTGCACTTTGAGTTGGGCTGAAGGCACGCTCGTGTGAAGCGGTAATGAGTGCACGTACAGTAAGGTCGCCATGGCAACAGAGCTCCCCGCGGTCAAATGAGTCAAATGTTAATGGAGGTCCAAAATCTTACACACGCGACATACTTATATATGAATGACACTAACATGCATAGCACAAGAGGAAATGCAGTCAAGGCAGAGATGATGAAGATGATGTTGACTTCATTTTTAAAACCCTGACCCTAGTTTTAGAACGTAAGCCAGACTTAAAAGCAAACACTTGCCTCTGAGCCAGCCTTAAAACCTTAATTTGAAACTATTTCAGGCTAGAAGCCTTAACCCTGGTTGGAAACCCGAACCCCATTTGACACCCAAATCCTGGCCTGTTGTCAAAGTTTGTAAGCCATGCTTAAAAAACAAACTGTTTCTTCCGTGTGCTCTCATGATGTATTGTATGTGTTTGTCACTCAGATAAAAGCATCAGCAATGTTGACGCTTTTTTTTTTTTTTGGGGTTTCTGCTTTTCATTTCGAAAGGCGTCATGTGACCCAGCGTTTTCCGTTTTTTATGTTGCGTGTTTGAGGACGGTTCTTTAATGAATAATTGAGAGCACGTTCTCTTGTCAGAGCGTCACAGAGCATCTTTGATTCAAACACTCCGGGACATCCTGTTCCTCCGAACATCCTCGCACCCTCCCGCCGTCACTTCAGCTTTTGATTTAAAAAAAAAAAAAGGAAATGGAGAAAAATCTTTTCCACAGTGCTGGGGAGAACGTGAAAGCTTCATCAAGAAATAGTCTGGATCAAACCAGGACACAGAACTTCATTAGCAAGATACCACACCAACATATATTACACCACCACCACCAACAATAATATGGCTGCAACAACAACACACAGACGCACAATCAAGTGTGGAACCTCCTGCACGGACTAGAGAGTCCATTACGTTTTTGCCATGTCGACCACGTGCCTTTCCTGCTCTGACTTTAACAAGAACGCGGAGGGGGAATCAATTTAACTGTGTTCACTCCCACAACGGCGCAACCACCCTTTTCCAACTGGGCCTGACTACAAAAGATGAATATAAAATGCTCACCAGGGAAAGTGTGAGAATCCGTCTGTGATATTATGTTTCGTTTCATCAGCGATAATGACGTGACTCAAAAGTCAATTGGCACTCATCTTTGATTCCGCGCGCTCATGTTTCATTTTCACAGGAAGCCATCCGTGGCGTTCATTTGTCTTCCTTCTAGACAAAGCAAAGAACAAACAAACAGACAAGCGTTTGGTTTGCTCTTCCGCTGCTGATGTGTTGCACGCGTAGTAAACAAGAGACCGTAATGAAATCTTTCATCGGCAGCTGATTGGCCGCTGGGGAGCGCCGTCGTCTAATGCGCCAATTCATTATGAAAATGACTTCGGAGACGCCAGGCGGCAGACATTACGCACCCGCGCTGATTGCGCAATGGCATCAAGCGAGCGAGCGAGTGAGATGTTGCAGCTCAGCTGAAGGATGTCGCCCCTAATGACACGACACAAGAAACAACAGCAGAAACATTAGAGACAAGAACGATGCGTCAAGAGCTTTCATCCTCATATTTTGCTCTGGCCTCCGCCCACCGAGGGACGACGGCAAACCAGGTTTCTCACAGCTCAGACTTTTTATCCTGGTCTCAAAAACCTGGCTTTTCATATCCACTGTGTACTGTTTTGTCAATGCATGAAGTTTTTGGTAAGCATGCAAATAAAACATTACTAAGGCTCGCAAATAGGTTTGGTGTCTGAGGTCAAAACAAAAGACTGAACTAGTTTATCATGATTTTTTGTGTTAGTTTTTACAGTCGACTGAAACTCTTTCAGGTCAGATGTAGTAAAGTTTTGGATTCCCAATTTTGGGAAGGCAACAAATTATTTCCCAGATGCCTCACTGACACTCTCTAAAAGTTGATAGTGAATAGCAAAACACTCCACAGAGCAACAACACAGCTACAAAAAATATTCTCAAAATCTTCTATCCAATTAGAGACCGGAATCATGTTTGCTACCAAACAGTTGGGCCTAAAAATTTGTTTTGTCAGTTGGATTTCTTCTTTTTGGGCAGAGGCAACAACAAAAAGACCGATTAAAACAATTAAAACATGTCCAATCATTTTTTTTTACGCATTGCATCTCAACCTATTTTTAAAAGAAAAAGTACAAAAACAAAACTAGTGTGAGAATTTGTAATGGCAAGAAGTTGTCCTGTGAGAGACACAGAGAGAGACTACCAGATTGTAATAAATAAGTAAATAAATAAATAAACAAATAGATGAGAGTCAGCATCTCCGCTTTGGTGTCTTGGCTTGCAGCGGGCTCATGAATTTTTGATGACATCATTTTGGGCTGTCAAGTCATATGACAAGATGCATACATGCTATCGATTAATGGCCAGAGGCGCACTTATTGTCTTACGGTGTCACAAACGCTGTCATCGTTGCTTCTTTGTGTCCTTTATCAATTATGCAGCACATAAATCATCAATACTGTATAAAGGCTATTTTTTACATAACCGGATAAGAATCGCTTAAATTCCTACATTTTTAGCTATACAGCAGCCTGTCCTTTCCAACGCCGTCGTTCTCCCGAAGTCAATAAAGCGCTAGCTCAGCTAAGTGTGCGGCAGCAAACGCTAACAGATGGTTTACGCATTCCATTTAAAGGTTCACCAATCTCTAAATTGAGATGCGGCAAAGTCGGCATTTGTGCTCCACATGCTTGAATAACTCCCCCCACCCATTCCCCTCCACCTCCTCAAGCAGCACAACCCGGATCTGCTGAAATAAATTTAGCACGTGTTGACACTTTAATTTGTGTGTCGCTCATTTGCTGAAGGCCCGGCCGGCGTAAGCGTTTGTCTGGCCTGTAGCACGAGGGGCTAACGTCTTGATGGAACACGGCCGATCGATAGCAATAGCGCTCTGCTTCGTTAACTACCCCCTGACGCTAAGCTAATTAGCAAGGTAATGGCGTAAACACTGTGATGCGTTTGACCGAGCTCCTGCCGCCAAGCCGCTGACTTTTCCAGTGTCGCAACCGCTGCATTTCACAAACACTTCATTAACGGGCTAATTAATTCCGTCATCGGGACTTTGCAGGAACAGGAATGCAGTTTAACACATGACTTAAAAACCTAAAAAGATAAACAATGGAATTCCACAAGGTAGCCATTACAAGATTATTATAAATAATTTGCAAGGTTCCGATCAAAAGAATGAAACATACACACAAGGTCACTTTGTTCCTGTTCCTGTGTTGGAACAGGCACAATCATACGTGTACGTGACGCTTGTTAATGAAGTCAGAGTCCAAGAACACGTACAGTTTACAGTACAGCTAATTAATGAGTTAAAAATAGATATGCTGATAAATGGAGTGTCAGTGACACTCCCAGGGGTGTGTGTGTGTGCGCGTGTGTGTGTGTGTGTGTGTATAAAACAATATTAATGCGCAACTGTCTGTTATTGTGTATGTGCTTCGAACAATGCGTGAGTTTGTGTGTCGTGTAGCGGAAGGTTCCATCTAAGGAGGAGTTTAACGAAAGCTGCTGTTTGCTCTGATGGAACTAATTGCGCTTCCTTAAAAGTCTGCTCATCTTGATTTGCCTCAGTAGGCAGCCGGCAGCTATTTCACGGAATTAATGGAGGTGAGGAACGTGGGTCGCATCAACCGGCTGGTAACGGATTCGTCGTATTCGTTAAATCTGCAAGTTTAGATGTTAGTGACTGGCATGGACAACAAACTCTTGCTGACAAGCGTGATTAGTCCAATGATAGTGATTTCTTTTTTTCCCACATCCCACAGTTGATTTAGTCCATCCTTATCACCAATGTGCACATTTGCAGAGGTGAAGCGCGAACGTCTCCACAGAGGCGCTGAATTTGTGGCGGCTTCTATGATAAACAAATCTTCATTAAAGAGAAGAGGGAAAAAAAGAAAAGAGGACGAGTGCGTTTGAAGACACAGAAGCGCCCGTGGGGATTTTCAAGGTCTTGTCTAATCCGCTAAAGATTGTTTACGGCCAATGCTAAAGGCCTGCAGAGCAACAAGGAAAAGGAGGAGGAGAACAAAAACAACGTGAAGATGAGCAAGAAGGTGGACAAGAAGAACAAGAAACAGAAGAGGTAAACTATGACCAAACTAGAAAAAAAACAACAATGACAACAAAAATGAAAACAAACATGACCATCAACAACATTATTAACAAGAAAAACAACAAGATGAGGACAAAAAATAAACAAGAACAAAAACAAAGGACAAGTACTAGAACAACCTGATCAAAAAAAGGAAGGGAACATGAAAAACAAGCTCAAGAATCAAAGGAGACAAACAAGACCGCTAAGAACAAAAACTACAAGAATAAAAACGAGAGCAAGACCAAAAACAAAAAGGACAATAACAAAATGAAACACACACCCAAACATAAATAAAAAAAAACCGAAATGAACAAAGATGAGAACAAAAAAAAAAACAAGAGGAAGAAGGACTCGAAAGACATAAAGAACCACAGAATAAAAACAAGATTTACAAGACTGTTTTGCGTATTTCCATTGAACAAGGTGCATTTGTTTTCAAACTCTGTGGATTATTTATAATCATTCAAGTCCCACCCCCACATATTGTGAATCATTTCCTTTTGATTTTGTTTCTTTCTATTGAGCAGGTGGCCTCCATCTCCCCCTGCCCCATGAGCGCAGCGCATACTGCTGTCTGATGAGTCGGTAAACAGTGACACCTATAGGCTTTTGAGGGAACTGCATATCAAGGATAGCGCATTCAGTCCAGCATTGGTGTTCAAACTACAGCTCGCGGGCCATTTGCGGCTCGACATCCATTTTGAGTGGCCAGCAGCTTATATGGACTAAAAACAAAAATTGTTTAAAAAAAAGGCAAAGTGAGAATTAGATACAAATCAATTATTAACGACTAAAATATTTTCTCTTCCACAGTGTGGTGAAGAAAGGTGTGTAAATCACGACTTATGAATCATTTTGATTGCGTTGTTCTGCTCAGAGTGGCCTATTAGAATGTCTTGCATTCCTCCTCTTTTGTTCTTCATCCTCCTCTCCTGTCACCTGAATGAAATCTGACTCTGTGGTCCTTGTAGACCTTCAGCCAGCTCAGTCAGTAACATGAGAAGTTGCTCAAACAAAGAGCACACTGACTGCACACTAGAACCGACTTGCTAATCTGTGGAGATGGAGGCCTCGCAGATGCTAGGAAGTCTTCATTTGTCTCTTCCGCCACCAGAGCATTGCCATGTAAGTTAACCTAGCAACTTAGCATGCTGCCATGCTAACAACTCTTCTTCATTGAACTCAATGCTGTGCAGGAAGGTGGGCTCTAAACGCTCTCTCCGCTCCGACTGGTCAAGCAGATTGAAGGCGATAAGAAGATAAAGTAACCACGGAAACAATGAGCGTCTGTTCCAAACCCACCCGTCAATCAACGCGGTCTCCCACGGCAACGCTGCAATTGCCTTTGTGCGCCTTTTGAACGTTCCCACCAAAAAACGGAAAGCAAACAGGAATGATGAATCTTGCAGGGATTGCAACGAATGTCAAGATGTTAAAGGCATGTCAGCTCAAGCAATTTGAAATATTTGTGTGCGGGGGTGGAATGAAACGCCAATGTTTGCGTTGGACTTTAATGCATGAAGGCTTTTGTTTGGAACGCTCGTAACACACCCAGGGTGTGCTCGACTGCTCATTTTGCAATTTATTGACTTACTATGTGGACCTAAATGAGCATCTTTACGACCAGTACAACCAGTTTGAGGCCTTTGTGGACTCCAGTGGTTGGGGCTGAGATTTGAGCAAGGGTTTAACAGCCAAAGACAATTCTGCAAATTGGTTTGTTCCGGAAGAATCTGACTCAGGTCTCTTTACCATGTCGGCACATTCATTTCGATGGCACTCCGTTTGGAGCATCTCAACTTCAAAGTAGCTCTGAGTGAATTGACAAATTTTTTCCATCAAGTGTTATTAAATTAGCATATCTAACAAGAATTTTGCTGGTGAATAAACCTTGACATTTTTTACGATCGCCACACACATGTCAAGCAGTTTTCTGAGTCAAAGTCGGAGTGACACTCCTGCGTTGAAATTGAAAAACACCACCTCACCTCCGCTGTTTGACAGATTCCGTTTTAATGGCTGCGTCCACACTGTCATTATGTTTAGCACCTTTAAGCGCACGCAGGAAACACACAACTGCTGGAATGCAAGTTAACATACAGGGTGGGGTAATGCTAACAACCGTAAAGTTTTTCCTTTTAGCTCGAGAAAGGTTTCGCATACAGGTGGCAGCATCGTCCATATAAGATCCGATAAAATATGCGTCAGTCTGGACAGAACAAATAAATGACTTCCCGAAGTAATTTTCTGGAACATAAACTTTGACGGGCGCAGTATTTTGGGGAGACCACTCTACCATTACTGGTCCAATTTGCCGGGATGTTGGTCGATGAATCCGATCTTATCTTACCTGTTTTCATTCCCAGGGAAGCCATGACAGGTTTAAGTCTCTTCTTGTCAAGTCAGTTATGCAGGACACGCTTGACTTCGCCATCTTCTCCTTCTGACTTTTGTTGGTGCTGTTGGCAGGCGAGGACATGTCACATGTCAACTGCATCAAAGTTTGTTTTAAAAACTCGCACGCTGAAGAAAGTTTTTATGTTTCACTTTAAGCTCAAGTCAGATATGCAAATATGCAGTATACACTATACTGTGCATAGATGTATACGAGCTGCTTATAGAGACACCCACACGCACACACTCACACACACTCACACACGCGCACACACACACACACACACACACACACACACACACACACACACACACACACACCCCCGAGAGGGCGTTCTGCCATACAAAAACCTTCTCTCTCCTCTTCCTCATTTCAAACTGGAAGAGGACCTCCTGCAAGGCATCATTATGTACCGAGTGGCTTTTCCCGCGAGCGTTTTGTTCCTAATGGTGAGTGACTTTGAATAATTAATCGTTTTGTGTCCGAGGAAAGGACACGAGCAGGTGTACACTCAGAATGCATATAGATGGAAAGCATTTCACCTACTTACAATAACTTGCCGTTACTACACAGAAGGAGCAGGCTTTTTTTTTAATCTTACGTAATAAAAGTTGACTCAAGTACAAACTATATTATTTTGCTGGACACTGAATGCGATCAAGTGGAGAGGTGGATGGGGGGAGGCGAGAACATCTACAGTTGGACGTTAATGACCGGAGACACGCATAAGAAAACTACGAAACCAGAATTTTTTTAGCGTGTACTAAGGCCATTTTCTCGCCGACATGCTATTTGTCTATAGAATGAGTAAAGCCACAGAAAAGTTGCAATAGGAAGTCTACCATTTTGGATATTTTATCCAATTGCTCCCCAATTTCAATCATGTAATCTAGTCAGGCTAGTGATTTAAACTCCTGGGATTTTTGGTCCATACGTGTGATTTTAGCGAATCTTAATCCATCCAAATCTTTAAAAAAATTGAAATGGAAGTTCATTGAAATCTATGTGTATGGAATGACAAAACATCTCACATCTACTGATGTCATGCATTTGTTTCAATAGCTCCAGAACGCACTTGTGCTGGCGCTCCACTCCGGGAATGAACCGGTTCGGAAAAGAAGAGAATGGATCGTCCCTCCGAGGCCGCTCAAGGAAAATGAAGATTACACAGGAAAGGAGTCCATAGCCAAGGTAAGAGCTACTTTTGTCCACAAGGAGGCACTACAGGAGCATAATTTCTGTTCCATGAGTGCCTCTGGTATTCAGTTTTGGTATGTTGTGTGCGTTTCAGATTCGATCCGATTTTGAAATCGCCAAGAACATCAGCTACTCCTTGGAGGGCGTCGGCGCAAGCCAGTACCCCTTCAACGTCTTTGTGGTGGACCCCAAAACGGGACTCATTCGCGTCACTCAATTACTCGACAGGGAGGTCATCGATTCTTACAATGTGAGTGACCTCTCCTTCAATTAATCAACTTTTTACCTCATACCTGTATGTTTATATTTTAAAATGGTCGTTGTAGTTTACTAAGATGACATCTATTGTCTTTATAAAAGCAGAGGTTGTGACACAACCCATCTAATAATCTGTAAACACTTTTTGTTTTTTGGGTGGGCAGTGGCAACTGTTGGGCTGCTAAAAAAACAATGAGAAAATGTTGTAATACCTCAAATGGCCTCATGATGATGCTGCAGAGTAAGTCAAATCAAGTCGCTGGTATTTGTCCTGTCAGCTCTTGGGCATCGCCAGATTCAACGACGGCACTGAGGCGGAGAAAAGGATTGACCTCCGCATAAAAGTGCTGGATGAGAACGACAACGAGCCACAGTTTGATGCCATGAAGCCCGTGGACGTGTATGAGCGCAGCCCTGTGGGTGAGAGAACAGATAACGCTTGAGACTGGTCAGGCTTTACCGTTTCACTTGGGTCCTGTAGATGGCAGTGTCGTGTCTTTGTTTTCCAGGGATGCCCGTCACGACAGTCACTGCGACCGACGCAGACGAACCAGGCAACCCAATTCTCAGCTGTTCTACACCATCGTAAAGCAGGACCCACCTCACGTCATGTTCCAAATGAACAAAGACGGACACATCTATGTGGGCAAGTCCACTCTGGACAGAGAGGTGCAGGCCACTCGCAAAGAAAGAACATGTGCAAAAGTGTGAAATGTCGCTCAACCGGGTGTTTTTGTGCTGTCAGACAACAGATCGGTACTTTGTGACAGTGCAAGCTCAGGACCTCAATGGCGACCCTGACGGACACACAGCGACCAGTACGTTGACCATCAATGTGCTGGACGTTAATGATAACCTTCCAACACTGGAAAAAAGCCAGGTACTGGCCGTATAAATGAAACATGGTGCTTTTCAACAGTCACATCAGGTTCTGTTGTCACCGGGCATGTCAAAGGTCACGTCATGTTATCAAGTGTTTCGTTGCAGTACGAGGGCAGCATTATAGAAAACACGCAGGGTGTGGAGGTGATGAGGATCAAAGCTCAAGACCTGGACCTAAAGGACAGCGACAACTGGGAAAGTGTGTTCGATATTGTCAAAGGTAATGAGGCCAAGTACTTCAGCATCAAAACGGACCCAAAGACCAATGAAGGCATCATCATGCTTGATAAGGTACGCGTGAAAATTAAACAGAAATGCGCAGGCTACCCACGTTAGTCACAACCTGAAAAAATACGTACGATCTCACAGCCGGTGGATTATGAGCATGTGAAGGACCTGGTACTTATGCTCACTGTGAAGAACAAGGCTCCAATTTATGAAGGACTGCCGCAAAGCACCACGTATAAAACCTACCCTGTCAAAATCAACGTGCAAAACCAGCGTGAAGGTCCATATTTTGATCCTAAAGTCAAAGTGATCACCATGTCGGAAGGAGGCGGCACGCCTGGCAATGATGTCATCGCTCACTACCCAGCACTAGATGGAGACACTGGAAAACCATCTGAGAAAGTCAAGTGAGTGGCTCCACACTGAGCTGTCACATTCCATCCGTCCGTCCGTCCATCCATCCATCCATCCATTGTGTTGCAGGTATCTTAAAGGTTCGGATCCTGACAACTGGCTTACCATTGACCCAGAAACGGCTGACATCAGGCTGAACAAGATGCCCGACAGAGAGTCCACTTTTCTAGTCAACGGGACGTACTACGCTCAAGTTCTCTGCATTTCTGAAGGTACACTGACACAATAGTAGCATTGCGCAACCTACTTAGCTGTAAAGATGCTGAAATATTCTGGTGGAGTCCCATAAAATACAAAAACTGTACTAGAGTAGCTTTTCAGGCATCTCCACTTTATTATTTTTAACTCCCTTGTGGACAACTAATTTGGAGATACAAGCTAAACGAGTTTAATTGAATTCGTACGTCTACCTTTACCAGACTATTTAGTATTTGAACAGAACTTGGGACAGAATGCGAGTTCTGTTGCTACTTCTGTTTCCCGCAAACAGACATCCCATCGAGCACCGCCACTGGCACCGTGGCCATTCAGGTGGAAGACTTCAACGACCACTGTCCCACCCTGACCAGTACCCTCGAGACTCTTTGCATTCCTAACGATGCAGTTGTCATTAACGCCGTCGACGAAGACGACTTCCCCAATGGAGCTCCCTTCACCTTTGAGATCATTCCAGAGGGCACTAAGGGAAAATGGCAGGTGGAGCATCTCAACGGTGAGGACATAACATCTGGCTTCTTCAGGCGATTTTAATCTTCTCATGGTTGAATCTGTGCGGCCAGATACCGCAGCCATCCTGAGAGCTCAAGAGTCCACATGGCCCGGTCTCCATGAGGTGCAATTATTAGTGAAAGACCAGCAGGGGGAGGTGTGCCCAGAACCACAGAAGGTGACGGTCCAAGTGTGCACATGCGATGATGGAGTGATTTGCGGAAGACGAGGTGGAAGGGGTCAACCAGACAAGAAGTCGGAGTTAGGACCCGCAGGCATTGGACTGCTGCTACTGGGCTTGCTGCTGCTACTGCGTAAGTGCGATCAAACGGATGTGAAAGTTGGAAGGAGATCAGGGCATCAGGAGTAGAGATACGTATTTTTTTTAATACAATGACTCAGATTAATCCAAGCAAGTGTGTTGCTGTTCTAGTGGTTCCCCTGCTGTTGCTCTTCTGTCAGTGTGGGGACGCCATTGGGCTGCCAGGGGGCGCTGCGGACATACCGGATGGAACCAAGTCCCACTTGATAAACTACTGCACAGAAGGCCAGGGGGAGAACGCGGTCAGTTCTGATCACTCCGCCAACTCTTGAGGACACATTCTGTTATTGACTTCTGTATGTCCATTCGCTGGTTCTGTGGCAGGCGGTGCCGCTAAGCCTCATCCCGATGCAGCAGGTGGCCCAAGACGTGAGCAATAGCATGTACCAGTCAGACTTTGTAGACACCTTCCAGGGAAACATGGAGCAGTCCTGGGGAAGTAGGCAGGCCAACACCAACACCTTCTACTCCAGGTTTGGAGGTGCGGCAGTAAGAGGCCAGGCCATGGCGGTGTACGACAGCATCGCTCTACCGGACCACCTGCTCGCTCAATACTACCAACAGGTGACAGCAGTGGTGTTCTTCTCTACAGGCCTAAATAATATTATGTACAAAGCATTGACCTACATTTGAAGAGTACAAATGCAAATGCAGCTCTTCTCATGATCTTGTTGACCCACATCACACATTTATGGTCATATTTCAACAGAGGGTGTACAGCGAAGGTGGGAGAGAGAACATGGCAGAGAAGGACGCTCACTTGAAGTATAATTTTGAGGGCCAAAGTTCCTCAGCCGGCTCTGTGGGCTGCTGCAGCCTCCTGGAGAACGACAATGACCTGTGCTTTCTTGACGACCTCGGTCCCAAGTTCAAGACCCTGGCAGAAGTGTGCGGTGGCAAGAAGCTCCAACTAGATGTCATTCCACCAACAACAAAGGTCGTGACTGAACCAAAGTTGGAACTCCCAAAGCTGCCGCCAGTTGCCCCCATGGTAGACCAGACTCAAGTGGTGAAGGAAAACATGATTACACAATATCAAGGGATGACCGCTGGGATGGGAGGGATGGAAAACCAAATGTTCTTGCTCCAGCAGCAGCAGCCCGTCTATTACGCCGCCGCAACTCCCATGCAGTTTATAGTCCAGCCACAAGTCCAAAACACCCTGCTGCTGGCCGAGGCACCAGCTACCAATCTTCAGGGAGTGGTTCTGGCAGCACCCGCACAAAGCATGCGAGTGTCTGGCAGACACACCAAGGATGCCAGCATGGTGCTGGTGGAGAACCCCAAGGTCCAGGCTAAGGTCCACACAAGAAATCATCCCGGCCTCCAGAATATGGTGATGGTGGAAAGCAAGCTCCCTGCGGGGTCTGTGAAAGTTCTAAAGGGGACCAGAACCTCCCTGGTGCCAGGAAGTGGGCACGCAGAACTGATTTCTAAAGCTCACAAAGTCCATTTGGTGGAAGGCTCATTTGGCGGAAATGAAGCTGCAAGCGTGTCTCAGAAGATCAACACCTCTGGATCTGTAAAGTCCTTCAACATTAAAAGCACCACCACAAAGTCCACTGGACCTCAGGTGGCTTCTTCCAGAATCCCGACGTACCACAAGATGGTGGTACAAGAGACACGCAAATAACGGATTTTGGCTATAAGGTGCTTCAAGTGCACATGACGGATTATTTTCCTGACTCGATCTTGCTGACTATTTCCAGTGCAATGAACGGGACTTAACGATCATTTTCAGAAATGTTCTCTCTTTTTTTAGTATTGTATGTAAAACTACGTAGAAACCGTTTAGGAGCTTTTGTAGGTGGCTTTTTCTGGTCGGAATCAATTGACTGATGAAAGAATTCAGAGATTTGTTACTAGATAAAATTGCAGATATTTGGAGATAAAAGATTAAAAGTAATGCAATATGCTGTTGTGGCGCTATTGCCTTTTTCACCATTTGAGTTTCAACGCCGGCATTTGTGAAAGTAGCTCAGGTGAGTACCAAATAAAAGAACGCAGCTGGCTATGCATACAAAACAAGAGCGCTTTGGGTGTGTCTGCCGAGATTGTGTGTGCCTGTGCATGTGTGAGCTTCCGTTGCCGAACCGGTTTTCAACCTTCGACACAGACACACACAAACTCACCACCGCTGAAAGCGTAACATGGTGCCTTGTTATTATTCTAAAGCAGATCTGCTCATTTGGTAAAATGAAAGTTTATTCATGCCATTATTTGTATTTTTCAGATTGTAGTGAGCTGCCAAGCCTGTGTGGATGCGTCACTACGCTCTTTCTCGACTTGTATAATTGTTTACTATCGCCAATTTAGATGTCATTTTTGTCAACTACTCATAATGTGGCACACCTTTGGCGGAAGGGGGGAAAAAAAGCAGGTTTCAAGGCCACGCCCCGTCTTTGCTCACAAGCTGAACTTTGTAATTACAAAGTGCAAAAGAAATATTTGTCAAGGTCAGGCAAAGCACACCATGTGGAACGTTTGGAAATTCACTTTGATGCAGATTAGGGACTCGGGTCAAGATCACAATCCTAAATCCATTTGCAGTCCTATAAATCATGAAGCTGTAAAGACTGTAAATCCCATGGATTTTATTGCAGCCCTTTAGATTGTTGAATCATTCGTGCAAAACAACCAAAGCGGAGTTAACTCACTCTGGTTCTCAGTGGCTCAAATTTTCTAACTAGCTAGCGAAACAAGTTGTTTTGATGGATGACTTGTTTTGGGCGTGGCGGCTACGCTGAGACTTTCATCCAAGCTTTGTTTATCTCTCAGTCATCATGTGAGTCAATTAAATGTGACTCACAGACTCGAGTCGAGTCTCGGCAACACCGAGACCGACTCGTTATGGCAACTCGTCAAAATGTCAGACAAGTTCCCCGAAGAAAGGACTAATGACCCAACCTTCACCCCCTGAGGGGATAGGTCGCGTCAGGCTTCCGACGGACAGCTTGAGGAGCCAATCACAAAGCTGAAGCCAAGCTGACACATGATCCGGCGACAAAACAGGCTTGACTGCTGTTTCTTTTCAACTCAGCCAGTAGAAGCTCGGCGTGGAGTGACGGCCGTATTGTTCTGCCGCTGGAATGAACTGCTGCCACTAACTCACCTATGCTTCTTACGAACTTTCTTACTCACACTTTCTGGGTGTGGCGCTCGGCTCCCGTCAGCAGTTTTTGGGCGAGACGGTGATTCTCACGGCGGAGAAATTCTTGGGAACTTTGAAAACATCAGGATATTTTTGGCCTGATGCTGACAATTCCGATGTGTCATACTGCCCCAAAAAACATGCTCAGAGAATCAACAGGATGAACATTAGATAGAGTGCATATGTCAAACATTAAATGTGATTAAATTAAAAGTTCACAATGTTACATGATTGGGGTCTAAACATTAAATATGATGTAAATATGCGACCTGTTGTCATTTATTCTGTCAGTCTTTCAAACGCAAAACTGTAAACTACTTTTTAGTTAATATATAAAGTTAAAAATCAGGCCAAAATGTCATGTTGGCGGCAAACAAAGTCTTGAGGGTCCAATCAGGTTTTGACACGAAGCCTACTTAACCAATCATTGGCTGGTTAACTTGCTCCCTTCTTCTTTTTTTCTTTTTTAATTCTATCAGCAGATGACAAATTCTCACATCACTGCATGCATGTTTGGTCAAGTTCTGCTCCATTTAGTAGCGAGAAAAGCTGTACATGGAAGCGAAAGGGGAACTTGTGGAAAATATTGTGAGAAATGGAGGGTTCCAAATATTGTGTCGTGTTGGTACAATGAAGTCAACCAGCATGCTGGAATATCAAAGTCACAAAACACATTTTCAAAATGTATGATTGTCAACTCGAACGTACAGGCGACACATTTTCTGTCCCCAACAGGCTCAAGTACGCGTTGCATCGTAATCACAGAGCAAATTGTAATCTCGTAAAAAGGAACCATGGCGTTGATCATTGTGTTTTTCAGGCCTGCACAGCCTGGACTAACATGTTCTGCCAAATATTTCCAGCAGCTTCTTCACACACTAACCTGTCACTGCCTGCTAGGTGTGTGTGTGCGCGTGTGCATGGGTGTGTGCGCGGCGAGAATAAAGTACTCCGCCCCTTGATAAATAAGCCTCCTCCCGGCCAGGTAGTCTCACATTATCAGGAAGCAACGCGGGCTTCGTTTCATGGACAGCAGACATGATTAGGATGTATTTGTTGCTGCTGTTGGCCGTAAGTATTAACTTTGATACAGATTGACATTTTTACAGTTGTTCACCGTCGCAGCAAAAAGGTGGGGAATTTTGGAATGTGAAATTTGGACCTCCAGGGCATGTGTTACTTGTTCATACCTTTTGTTAAAAGTAAATGGGCAAGGTTAGTTGAGTGTTAGTTTGGGTGTGTTTATTTGACACTTTAATGTGTTGGCTCCTACTAGACGGCGGTTGTCATGGACACCAAAGGTGAAAATTCAAACAACAATTATCACGTCTCAGAGGTTACAATGTACACAGAATTTTTATGGGGTTGAATTTACTCAGTAAAGTAAGTAGATGTATTGTCTAAATAAAAATCATAGCTATTGTAACAGTATAGTAAATGATACATCGTATCATTATCATCGTAATTCATTCAATTTTGCCAAAATTCCACCTTCAGCTTACCACAAAAAAGTCAGCATCTGCTCAACATAGCATTTTCCAAAGTTGTCTGTACTTGCCTCCTAAATCCAAAGTAGGAGTGTTTGACTGCGCTCATTAAAAGCTTGACCTGAGGAAACATATTTGTGTAGGTCGTTTCGATAAGTACATCCCGTTGCAAAGTCAAGCTCGTTCTCAAGTGCACAATGTTGGACGTGGGACAACGGCACTGTTGGGCCTCTAATGTTTAGGGTAAAGTTGGGTAATGGGTAGTGTTGGGGTCAGAAGAATTGAGGGTATGACCCTGTGGAAAGTTGGAGGTTAGCATCCGGGCCTCTTGAAATAGTTTAGTGGTAAGGTTAACGGCATTCACGATTTCTTGGCCTAGTTCAGGGTTAGGGCAACAATTCTATCTTTGAGCTTGCTGGCTGACGCTAACTTCCCCCCTGTTGCTACGTGGGTGACGACGTACGAACAGCAGTTCCCCTTCAAGGAAAGTTTCTTGATGCCAATTCTGTACATTCTTTACGGACTGCATGTGTCAACTTGATGATTTTGGCAGCCAAAAGATGCACTGCCACGCCCACTCGTGTGAGTTTGTGTCAGCGCTGCTCACCTGCACGTATGCACTAGCATGGAGTTTAGTCTGCGGGCGTGGCAGGCAGACACGCAGTTTTGACAGTTAGGCGGGGAGCTAGGGTGTGTCGGCCGCTCCTCGCTAGGTTCACGTGCGTCTGGTAGTATGAGAAGCCACATATTTTTTGTGGACTTTGGGGTTAGGGTGAGACTTTAGGATTAGGGTTGATGTTAGCGTTAAGGTTAGCGTTAGCATTGGGTTTAGGATGGCTGGGTGTTACGATGTTGGGATGCTAGAGTGTCAGGGATACAGCGTTATGGATAGATTGTTACACTTTGGGTGTCTCTTGGGGTGTCAAAGCATTAGGATTTTTTGGCATGAATATGCTAAGTTGTTTTGGGATGTTAGCATGTCAGGCCTTAGGCCAGGGGAGTCAAACTCATTTTTTTCACAGCCGCATTGTAGTCATAGCTTCTTTCGGAGGGCCATTATGACTGTCAACCCAAATAAATGTATGAGCACCTCATATTATATACAGTAAAAGCTACAAAACAAACTGACAAATAACTCGTTTTCAAATCAAACGAGTAAAAACTGGTAAAATATTTAAAAATATATATATTATTAAAAGTGAAGACAATTTGCAATTCTAGTAATGACAGATGGATTTGATGCACAATTTGTCTTCGCGGGCCACATAAAATGATGTGGCGGGCCGTATCTGGCCCCCGGGCCTTGAGTTTGACACCTGTGCCTTAGGCTATGAGGCCTTGGGATTAATGCAAGTAATATTGTCGACTTGATTTATTACTGTGCTACATGGTTGTTGGATTATTACTATGAATTTAACTTTGCTGACAAGAGCAGGGTGTGCACCTAAAGCCCGCTTCACCGCAACTTTCAGTTGCAGGCCTGACAGGTTTGTCCGCATTCAGCCGCCGATTAGCGCCTGCGGACAGTCAGTCAGTGCTTCAGACGCACACAACAGTGGGAAGAGAGTTATTAAGTGTTCTATACAAAACTGCTATAAATAAATGTTGCAATGTAAATTCTTTTGCCAGCTCCAGACATTTGCCCTGGTGGAGGGTGAAGTCCTATCCAGACAAAAAAGGCACTGGGTCCCACCGCCAAAGGTTCTGGTAGAAAACACGGACTACTCTCAAGAACTCTACGTGGCTAAAGTGAGTACGGAGCAGTAGCAGGCATTGTCAGCCATTTGCGTTGGCGCATCCGTTTGGTCCAATTGTGCACAGAGGGAAACGCGTATGAACCGGGCACCATACGTTTCAGATCCACTCGGACTTCGATGACGGCAAGGGGAACCTGGCGTACTCCCTGGAGGGCGTGGGTGCCAACCAATACCCCTTCCACCTTTTCGTGGTGGACCCCAGAACGGGCTACATTAAGGTCACCAAGATGCTCGACAGGGAGGAATACAGCACGTACAACGTGAGTTGACAAAAGCCAAGCAGTGACCTCATTTGACAGGATGGCGAGGAGCCATCTATTAACAAACACTAACAAATCAGGCTTGAAATACGTAATCGAAACTCTAACCTTGTTTGAAAAGTCTAACTTCAAACACAAGGTTGGCATTGACATAGACGGCCATGGTTTGATACCAAAGCCGTACAGCCCTAAGTGTGAACTGACTGGTTGCTTGCAGCTGTCAGGCGTGGCGACCTACATGGACGGCAGGCAGGCGGAGAGAAACATCAACATCCGCTTCAGGGTGGGGGACCAGAACGACAATTCTCCCGTCTTCGGCGTTATCCCAGCCAGCTCGGTCAACGAGCGTAGTGGTGTAGGTGAGCGGACGAGTCGCCTGGGCGGGGTTGCACTCCGCCGCCGCGTGTGTCTGACTGGTCGTCCCTTCTTGTTGCAGGGACGTACGTCATGAAAATCAACGCGACTGACGCTGACGAACCAGGAAATCCCAACTCTCAGATCGCCTACAGCATCATGTCTCAGGAGCCGAATGACGACATGTTCTACATGGAGAACGATGGCACCATCTACGTCAAACGCACTAACTTAGACAGAGAGGTACAGCGTTTCATACCCTACCCTCATTTGAAACCCTAACTGCCTTTAAACCTTACTTTGTAACCCTAACTCGGTCTTAAACCTTCACTTTGACCTTTAGCCCTTGTGTTTTTGTGCCACCGCCATTTGAACTTTCAGAAAACAGAGCAGTACACGCTTACAGTGAGGGGTCAGGACTTGAACGGCGCGCCAGGCGGGAACAGCGCCACCGCCACCGTCGCTGTTAAACTACTCGACGTCAATGACAACCAACCCACCCTGGAAAAAAGCGTGGTATGCTGGGTGCAGTTGCAATGCCTTGGTTTCACTGAGGTTAGTTCACAGTCACAGCCGTCATATAGAAGTTGTGCTCTCCCAACAGTACGAGGGCAGCATCGAGGAGAACACACAAGGCGTGGAGGTGATGCGGATCAAAGCTCAAGACCTGGACCTACATGGGACGGACAACTGGAAAAGCATCTTCAAGATTGTTAAGGGCAATGAGGCCGGGTACTTCAGCATGATCACCGACTCAGAGACCAACGAGGGCGTCCTCATGCTCGACAAGGTACAAAATATCAAGTCAGGTTTTGAGACAGGGAGGATAGGAAAGTTACATGAAAGCACGTTTGTCCTGTCACAGGCTGTGGATTATGAAGACGTGAAGAACATGGACCTGGGAATTGCCGTGCTGAACATGGTTCCACCTTTTGATCCATCCGCTACATCCACAGCTAATATTGGTTTTGGTGGAGGAGGAGGTGGTGGAGGAGGCGGTGGAGGAGGAGGCGGCGGAGGAGGCGGCGGAGGAGGCGGTGGAGGAGGAGGCGGTGGAGGAGGAGGCGGTGGAGGAGGTGGAGGAGGTACCAGCTGGATAGAAAGTTTCAGCAGTGGCATGACAAGTACAACTGGAGGAGTCATGTGGAACGGCAACACATTCAAATCCTACCCCATCAAAATCAATGTCAAGAACCAGCGTGAGGGTCCACAATTTGACCCCAAAGTCAAAGTAATCACCATGTCGGAGGGAGGCAGTTCCACCTTCGACATGAACAGCATCATCACTCGGTATGCCGCGCTAGATGGCGACACGGGGAAACCAGCTGAGAACGTCAGGTGAGCGGCTACACCGGTGCACGTTGTGACTCAATGTGCGACGAAATTCTGACTTGTCTGTAAACTGTAATAATCCAAAACCAATTACTGCACAACAATGAACCATAATGAAACGGAGGAAAAAATCCACACAGACCTGAAGCCGACTGAGCATGTACAATGTGTTTCAGGTATGTTAAAGGTTTGGATCCTGACAACTGGCTCACTATTGACCCCGAGACCGCTGATATCAGACTGAACAAGATGCCCGACAGAGAGTCCACTTTGTTAGTGAACGGCACCTACTACGCCAAAATACTCTGTATTTCTGATGGTACGCAACCACAATCGTTTGTGTCTTCATGTAGTGTTAATGGAGTATCCTTAGCAGAAAAACACATTGACTCTTGCTGGTCTGTCCCCCATAAACAGACGTACCATCAGGCACCGCAACTGGGACGGTGGCCATTCAGGTGGAGGACTTTAATGATCACTGTCCCACCCTGACCACTACCCTCGAGACTCTCTGCATTCCTGACGATGCAGTTATCATCAATGCTGTCGATGAAGATGACTTTCCCAACGGAGCTCCTTTCACCTTTGAAATCATTCCGGAGGGCACTAAGGGAAAATGGCAGGTGGAGCATCTCAACGGTGAGGACATAACATCTGGTCTCTTTTGGATTTAACCAATTTTAATTTTCAGGCTAAAGCTCATGTTTGGATTTGTGTGGCCAGATACCGCAGCCATCGTGAGAGCACAACAGTCCACATGGCCTGGTCTCCATGAGGTGGAATTATTGGTGAAGGACGCACAAGGGGTGGCGTGCCCGGAACCGCAGAAGGTGACGGTCCAAGTATGCACATGTGAGGATGGAGAGAATTGTGGACAACGAGGTGCAATGGGTCAGCCCAACAAGAAGTCGGAGTTAGGACCCGCAGGCATTGGACTGCTGCTACTGGGCCTGCTGCTGCTACTCCGTAAGTACAAATAGTCTTGGTTAGGTTGAGGGCTCAACCAACTTGCCAAACAGACCAGTTTTATAGTTTGGATGAGTAAAATAATGTTTTATTCCCACAGTCATCCCTTTACTGCTGCTCTTCTGCCATTGCGGTGGAGCTGCAGGCCTACCAGGCAACTTTACCGAGCTGCCTTTTGACACCAAATCCCACCTCATGAATTACCGCACCGAGGGCCAAGGAGAGAACACGGTGTGTACAGGAAAATGTTATGATCTTTACTTATGGAAGAAATGTTCTGACGCAGTTTGAACTGTCACAGGAAGTGCCGCTCATAAACATGCCGATGCCAGTGGATGCCGTGGACATCCCAAAACAGGATACGGGATTTTACGTGGATGAGAGGAACATTCATGGCTTTCAGGACGACTTCTCCAGTATGAAGAGAGATACCACTATCGGAATGAGAAATCGCGGAAGGCTCTACTCAGAGTTCCAAAGAGAGTCAGGGGCAGCTTATGATGATCTCGGTTTCCCACAACACATCCTTTCACAGTACTACGCTCAGGTGTGGTGAACTTTCCCCTTTATATGTTCCAATCAAAATGGTACTCAAACTGTATTGTACTTCTGTAGAAGAGACTCTGGTAAACATTGAAGTACTGATTTAACGTTACAAAAATAGTATAGTACTTCTACAACGCATTTGTCCTGTGTAACTTCCCACCACTGCTCCTAATGTTTTTGATACAGAATGATCAAAACATGTCTTTGTCCTCCCTTAACAGAAGATGAGCAGCGGAGGAGAGGACCTGGCAGTGAAAGACGCGCTCTTGGTGTATGACAACGAGGGCCAAGGGTCCTTGGCCGGCTCGGTGGGCTGCTGCAGCCTCCTGGAGAACGACAACGACTTGCAGTTCCTCGATGACCTCAACTTCAAGTTCAAGACCCTGGCGGAGGTGTGCGGTGGCAAGAAGATCCAACCAGATGTCACTCCACCACCCCCAAAGGTTGAACCAAAGCTGGAACTCCCCAAGCTGCCACCGGTTGTCCCCAGGGTAGACAAGACCGTGACTCAGGTGGTGAAGGAAAACACAACTACACAAAACCAAGGCAGGACCACAGTGATCGAAAGGATGGAAAACCCAGGTCAGATGTTCCTGCTACAACAGCAGCAGCCAGTCTACTATACCGCCGCGGCCCCTATGGTGCAGCCTATGCAGTATGTCGTGCAGCCACAAGTCCAAAACACCATGCTGCTGGCTGAGGCACCAACTAACAACCTCCAGGGCGTGATGTTGGCTGCTCCTCAAGGCATGCTGGTGCAAGGACAAACTGTGGTGTCTGGCGGGCAAGCCCAAGCCCCTGGCATGATGTTGGTTACAGGTACCCCTGGATCATCTACACAAGGCATGATAGTCAAAGGAAAGACTGTTATTTCTGGCGGGCAAGCCCAAGCCCCTGGCATGATGTTGGTTACAGGTACCCCTGGATCATCTACACAAGGCATGATAGTCCAAGGAAAGACTGTTATTTCTGGCGGACAAGCCCAGGGCCCTGGCCTGGTGTTGGTTAGTGGTAACCCAGGGTCACCGACACACGGCATGGTAGTCCAAGGAAAGAAGGTTTTGTCCGGGAAACAATTCCAGGGGCCTGGCATGACGCTGGTAACTGGCATGCAAGCAGGAACCTTACCAAGTATGACATTTCAGGGAACATCTACGCATCTACCCAAGGGTCAAGTTCAAGCCCCTGACAACCTAATCAACGCCGGGACCATCTCAAGCTCCCAAACCGTAATAGAGGGCAAGGTTCCTGTGGGGAGAGTGGTAAGGACCAGCCAAACTTCCACCAGAAAAGGCGGCGTCCAATTGCCAGACCTTGGCATGAGCAACATCGCTGGAACTCAGGGCATCACCATGACATCATCCAGCACTGGCGTGAGCAGAGTCCCGACATACCGCAAAGTGGTGGTGCAGGAAGAAAAGCTCACTGAACTGTAACACAGGGCAAATGACTCTGAAAAGCAATTTCTCTCAAGGCGGTTCTTCAAGTATTTTGTTACCGTGCAGGTTTTATTGGTGGTGGATGTTCTGCCGCAGCCTTGCCTTGTAGCGAAGCTATACGGCTCCTACCCGTTGTATACTTTATGCTCTTTCTCGACCAACCTCAGTAGCCTGTGGAGACCCTACCAGACACTTCATGGAGATTCCGTGTCAGTTTGCCTACTGGCGACCAATCTTGGTTATGGATGTGCTGTGTGTGTTTATATGTATGGATTCTAGAGCTACTTTTGGATGTGCATTGCACCAGGGTGGGATCATTGAATGTTTTTCATGTGTCAGGAGAGGGTTTTGGATTGACTTTGTTTTAACAGCAATTTTTTTTGGATTGATTTGAAGATGTTTTTCCACATCAAAATAAAAAGAAAAGGCGGCGAGATTCAAACATGTCTGGTTCTTTAAGCTCGTTAAACCCGGACAACTGGTTCAACTTGTCTATGATGAGTTACTCCTTTTCACACTGCATTTTTGTGGTGTTCACCGGGTAGGAGGGGGGCGATACGTAGGAAGGACAATGTGGTTCTGACCAGGAAAAAGCCTGGAGGTGGAAGATGATAAAAGGCTTGTGCTCCTCAGACAACCCCAAGTCTGCCACAGAAACGCTGTCCATTCAGATGAGCGACTTCAACGACCACTGCCCCACCTTGACCGCCACCAACACCAGCGTGTACTCAGACCAAAAGACGGACTTCGTTACAGGCCTGGACTTCGCTTCCAATGAAGTGACCATTATATGTTGTTTTGTTCATCCTCCCACTCTGAAACTAATCTGCAGCTAATCATGGCCCTGATGACATAATGACAGGAAATGAGCGTGTTTGTGCATCCACTTTGGCTTTTTGCACTCACACACAGCAGCTTCCGACCTTCTCGCTACTCTGACTATTTTGCATCAAATCTACTATTTATCTATTTCATTGAAATTTTCTCTGTAATGATAAAAATGAAGCTGTTTTGTTTGTCAGTGCATGATCTGCCAAATAATGCTATGTTGAGATTAGCCCAGAATGCTAACTAATATTTGCGCAAGCTATCCGAATGTCATTTGAATATATAAAAACCACCAGGCTTTCATGTGTCTGTTGCAAGACTTGCATAATAAATTCAAAGGAGCCTTCAGATTGGCTCAAGTGAAATAAATGGAAATGTCATTACTCTGTTCCAGTCTCTCTCTCCCGAAAAACACCTGCTATGCTAACATTACGCCAGCGGTCACCAACATTTCTTAAACCGAGAGCTACTTCCTGGGTACTGATTAAGGCAAAGGGCTACTGTTTGACACAGACTTCTGAAATAGCCAATTTGCTCAATTTGGCTTTCACTGTGTTATTATTGTCATTTCCAGTTCACGTGTGATTTTAACAAGAATAGCAAAAATACAGTCAAACCTTGGTTTTTGACCACAATCCGTTCCAGAAGACGGTTCGAGACGCGAATCGGTCGAATTCCGAATCTATTTTTCCCATTACAAATAATGGAAAAAAATTAAATCCGTTTCAAGACAACCCCACCGCCTTTTTTAAGCATTTTTTCATTTGCGCATATTTGTCCGATCGCGCAACCGTAGCGTGTCGCCCACCGCGCAACTGCACCGCGCTGGTCGCATTATTGTGACAGAGCCGTCACTGAAATTTAGAAAATATTTTTAAAGTCCTGATGTACTTTCCAAAATTTAAGTGGACCTAAGTGCGCAGGGAGCTTGATTTTGTCCGATCGCGCAACTGCGGCGCACAGCCAAACGCGCAACAGTAGCGCGTCGTCGACCGCGCAACTGCACCGCGCTGGTCGCATTATTGTGACAGAGCCGCCGCTAAAATTTAGAAAATATTTTTAAAGTCCTGATGTACTTTCCAAAATTTAAGTGGACCTCAGTGCGCAGGGAGCTTAATTTGGTCCAATCGCGCAACCGGAGCGCGCCGGGCGCTCACTGTCGCATTGCTTTAAGAGCGTCTTTGTGTTTTAGGATGGCTTTACTGCTCCCACTTGCTTTCTTTGGAGGCATGATTAGGGGTTAATACAATCCTCAAAGTAACGAAAATACAATAACAACGGAGTCAGTCGGCATCCGGGCCACGCGGTCGGGTTTTCTCGGGTCCTCCCGGCTCATCTCGCGAGGTTCGACCTCCGAATTTTGTTCGACAACCGAAGCAAAAAAATCTCAAATTTTTTGTTAGAATTCCGATTTGTTTGAGAACCAGGACGTTCGAAAACCGAGGTTTGACTGGAAAGTAAATAGATGCAACTCACTGACAAGTGCCGCTATTTGAATTTTAGAACAGCCCTGCGGGCGACTCATGCGGTCCTCACGGGCGACCTGGTGCCCGCGGGCAACGTGTTGGTGACCCCTGCATTACGCTATCACAAGCCAAGTTGCGCTAGCAACCGTCTGTGCTTTCTGCAGTACATTATGTAAGAAATTGGTTTTCTGCTTAGATCCACCAGGGGGCATAGGAGATTTCTATGACTGGTGTGATAATCCTTCGACTTGTTTTTCAGGATTTTTTGGTGGTGTTTTTATTTAATTTTTAATGAGTGGATGTAGTTTTATGATACTTTGTAATGAAAAATAAAAAAGTCAGTATTTGGATTAGAAATAAAATGTGATGGGAAGAGAGGTGTGTGTGTGTGTGTGTGTGTGTGTGTGTGTGTGTGTGTGTGTGTGTGTGTGTGTGTGTGTGTGTGTGTGTGTGTGTGTGTGTGTGTGGGAGGGCGGTGTGGGTGCATCACGACAGATGCAAGCCTCACTTGAAAGCTGCCTCTCCGCACACCACCTCCGCGTCCTCCTCCGGGAGGGGACGGGGGGCGTCACGGCACGTGCGGTCCGGTGGGCTTGACGCCAGCTCGCTTACAGTTTGAAGCACGGCCATGGCGAAAGCTCAGCTGCCGTGGAGATTCTTCTTCTTCTTCATCTTTTTCTTCTTCCGGAAGCCCCTGCACACGCAGGTTAGTCAAGCCGCTGTTCGTGTGTGTTTGGTTGCGTGTGTACGTGCGTGTGTGTGCGCACGTACATCTCTGAGGGGTTGGCTCATCTCCGTTGCTATGGCGACCACTTTCATGATGAAGATAGGATCTATCCTGCTTGTCAAACGGTGAGGCATTAACAGATTTCACATAGACGCCGGTCACATAACTTAGATTGACTCGACAGACTCACGTGGCGGTCACAGTGCGGCAAAAAGTTGTTTTTGGTGCGTTCTCAAACGTACAGTACCGAATGAGCTGCAGTAGTACTGGACGAGGGTGATTTGAGGTGCAGAGGTCTCTGGTGGTCTTAACCACGGAAGGGAAACGCCGCTGGGAATCACCGACAACTGATAAAAGATCAGCGAGAGACAGGAAAGTTTTGACTTAAGGTACTTTTGGCTGGTAAGGCACAAGATGTACAAATTTACCAGCCAATTTTGAATGTCTGGTTCCTCTCAAATTTTGGTGTCAAATAATTATTTTGCGACTGATTTGACGATTATTTCATATTTGTACGACATCACTTCATGGAAGCCCCCCGCCCATTTCCCTCTCTTCCTCTCCAGTGTTTCCACTGGGAACCCATTAGTCTCCGTGCTTTATCGTCATCCATAATGTATGAACGATGAAGACCGAAGTCAAACGTGCTGTTGCTCATCACCTCCAACTGCACTGCAACAGTTGCTTCAAATGGACACTTCATTAGGGACAGCATTCTCACAAAGCTTGATTCATTTGATCCTAAAAATACACCAGAGAAAATGACCAAAATACAACAAATGCAGTCTGCACAGTAGACACAAAGGCAGCAGCCTGTTCTAATAAATAGTTGGCCCAGTCCTCACGTTCAATACGCAATCGTTTGTCGAGTTGGTGGCGGTCGCGTGAAGGCTGCTGAAAGCGAAGCCGAGGCCACGAGAATTGATTGCGGCCTTGCGGCTCTGCAAAAACAAGCCGAGATGTGCTAGGTTAATGTAGCTTGCATGGCTGCACGCTTGGTGCTTCGCATTTGTATCATTTAGAAGGGAGGATCAAATAGATCATGCATTTCCACATTCTCACTCCCCCCCCCTTCCTCCATAGGCGCGCTTGTCGTCAGCGCACCTCAAGTGTTTGTTCGTGTGCTGGCTGGCGGTGTTGGTGGGCAGCTGGGTGGTCTACGTGGAGTACTCGTCCTACTCCGAGTTGTGCCGAGGACGCCAGTGCAGCGCAGCCATGGTGACGGGACCAAACCAAAAAAAATATTCACCAGCTTTTGCGTGGGCTTCTTTAGCCAGCCACCTTGTCTGATGCTGCTGTTGTGTTTCAAGTGTGCCAGATACAGAGATGGCCTGGTGGACGGCGCTGCCTGCAGCAGCTTGTGTGATAAGAACACGTTGGAGCTCAACAAGTGTCTCAGCACGCATGCCACCAAACAGGTACGCTTACACTTCGCATTTGTGCCGACATTCAGGACCTTGGACAGCAAATCCAGAGAAAACTCATGAAATGAGCGATTCTTATTTTTCTGTGTGTGGTTTGCAGGTGTACTCGAGCATGTGGGGCGACCTGGAAGGCGTGGTCAGGTGCCAGATGGACGAGGCCCCCGCTTATGACGTGGCCGGCCAGATGGAGAACAGGAAGGAGGTCGTTGCCCGCTTTGCCACCCCCCCAAAAGGAACCTCTGTAGAAAAGTTCAGGGAGATGATCCTCGACCACCTCAAGGTCAGCAGCGGGAGCTTTCCACTGGGACATCAGATTGTGCCCTGGATTGGACTTATTCAATACTGGGTACAGTACGAATCTCAGAAGGCTGTGCGTGTTCCTCACAGGCCAAAGTGGACGAGGAGCAGGCCAACCTTGGCGAGCTGAGCACGCGTGCCCTGGCGGCAGCCGACGCCAACAAGGACGGCCACATTTCCCTGGCGGAGGCTCGGTCATCCTGGGCGCTGCTACAGCTCGACGACTTCCTGCTGGCGTTGGCGCTGCAGGAACGCGGACACACGCCCAGGATTCTCGGCTTCTGTGGTGATCTCTACGTGACGGAGAAGATACCAAACGCCCCGCTCTACGGTGTCAGGGCACCGGCATGGGCGCCGGTCTGGGTGCGCCGTGCCACCGACCGCTGGTTCGGCCCCGCGTGGCCCCACAGGGCCAAGATCTCTATTGGGCTCCTGGAGCTGGTGGAGGATCTGTTCCACGGGGCCTTTGGTAGCTTTCTCATGTGCGACCTGAGCGCTGCCCACTTTGGGTACACCGGGCGCCACGATTTTAGGGTGGCAGATGCCCAGAACATCGTCCCTGAAGCCACCTTCCAAGAAGCCATCCGGCAGCAGAGGTGTGACAAGGACACGGACTGCCTTTACGGCGTCGACTGCCTCACTTCCTGTGATCTCACCAAGCGGCGCTGTACCCCCGAGGTGGCCCAGCCCAACCTGGCTAAGGCCTGCCGGGTCCTGCAGGAATACGTCCTGCAGGGGGCGCCCTCGGACATCCGTGAGGAGCTGGAGAAGCAGCTGAACGCCTGCATGGCACTGCGCGGATCAGCAGAGCAGGCCGAGATCCAACACTCGCTGGTTCTCAACAACCTCAAAACGTTATTATGGAAGAAAATCTCGCACAACAAAGACTCCTAGCCAAAAGTTATTGGAATCCTCAATCAGAGGTTTTCTGGTCTGGATTGGGGTTTTGGCAGACTTTAAAGGAATCTTTTGGTATCCTACACAACTTTTTAGGGTATTCTCAATTCAAATATTTTGTTTATGTGTTTAGGGTAGTGTTATTTTGACCAAAATAACTCTTGGGAGATTGAGAGCAGATTGAGAGTCAGTCTTCAGTCTCAGAAAACCCCAGTTTGCACTGGCGAGCTGTTATTTTGAGAGTAAATAAAGATGAGATCAATATTAATCGAAATCATTTTAACGCGTTTTGATTTTGCGACATTCGTTTTTTTCTCATATTTGACGTGGTTGAGAAACGGAAGCATACTGTCCTGTAGGGTACAACAGTTAAGTCAAATGACATTGTCTTTTGAATTTAAGGAGAAGTAATTATTGGTCCATTGTGCAAATCTGTCAGTTAACTCAAATACCACCGTCATAGTGCAAAAGGGAAGCCAACTTAACCGCACATGTGCCATGTCCCACCCATCTCATCTAGAGCAGTTCCCTTTTCATATCAAGCATTTGACATAATAAATTGAACATTTCAGTGAAATAAATTATACTCACCAAAGATTCTGAAACGAAAATGAATGCGTGCTGAATTTGATTGCTATTTGCGACACTTGTTTTGCTCGTCGAACGTGGCCAGCTCGAGCATAACCAACCAATCAGAGGACGGGAAAACACTGACGTAATGTTGGGTGGTCCTTTAGGCTAATTGGCTAAAAACAACGGTTGTAAACTTCTTCCATGGGCTGGTGCTACAAGTTCCTGCCCTCATCGAATAACAGGCGAAGTGATCGAAATATTTCAGAATGCTTAACTGCATTTGGAGGGGTTTATTGCATGTTTTTAAATGATTCATTTATTCATGTCAAATGTCATCCACATAAAATTCATTTTCCTTTGAATGACACACATGCAACCACAAAAGTGCAAGCACGTTTGCAACACTTTGACTTTATTCTTTTGTATAATTCAGTTTTTTTGTATTGTGCAACCTGTTTTTTTAGAGGAACGCGTTGGTAAGTTTGGTGTCAAAATGACATACTCTCTGTTGTTCCTCCTTTTTATTGAGCGACAGTGTTTCTAAGCGGCTTCTAAATCCTTTGTCAGTTGTCAAAATAAAAAAAAAACAGCCAACTAATCATACACTGGCAAAGGTTGGATGGGATTGTTGTTAGGATGAAAGAGTGGCTCTTGAAACACTGGACCTTGGAGTGTATACAAAGAAAATACATCTTACAGTTTCACACAGAAACGTACAGCAAGTGACACCCAGTTGGATAAAGTGCAATTAAAGAAGGAGAGGCAGGGCAGCGTTGATATTGCTTCACTCCCCAGAGCGACAGCACACCCTGAATCCGCATTGCAGGTTCTGGCATCCACTTGCCGTGTCTGCGTTTGGCCCTGACCCCACACACATACACACACACAATATAAACGTCAGTCACTGCACGATCAAAAGGAAAATGTTGTTTGCAAATAAATAAAAAGAAATCACTAAAATAGCGATAGTTCAGATTGTTAATTCTTTGTCATAGGCGATTGTGATGGAATTTGCATTCTTGGACAAGGCGCTTCTCTACCATTGATGTTGTCGCAGTAGTAGAAATGTTCGTCGTTGAGGGCGGGGCAGGCCGTGACCAGCTGGTGAAGCCCCGCCTCAGTGACCGACAGGCAGCCTGACAGGTTGAGATGCTCCAGGAGCGGAAGGCCTCCCAACTCCGACATGGCCCTCAAACAAACAATATTGACAAATACTCATTTTCAAGTTTGTTTGATTTTTTTTTTTTTTTTAAATCTGCAGCCCTACCTGAGTCCCACATCTGTGACCTGGTAGCATCCGGACAGGCTGAGGAAGTTCAGCGTGCGTCTGGCGCCCGACTGTTTAGTCCTATTGTCGGGGCGTTTAGTGTCCTTTGGTGAGCGGCGGCCATTAGTCCTGAGGGCCCCGTCCTCAACTCCTCCGCCGTTGCAGCAGACGGCGTGAGCGCAAAACCTGTCTGCCGACATGGCGTAGTGCAAAATTGCGGCGTTTGGGCCCGTCCTGCGGCCCCGCCTGCAGCAGCACAGGCTGCCCACCAGCTGAGTCTCCACAAAGCGCTCTCTCTCCTCCTTCTGCTGGACCTCCTTGGTGCCTCGCCGCGTCCATTCTGCCGAGTCCTCGATGTCGGCCGGCAACCAAGCGGGCCCCCAGCTGCCGGCCTCTTGCTTCAAGATGACGGCCCGCTGCCGGCGTTGGCGGCGTGACCACCACGGGGTGCCGAGGTCCCCCAGTGCCAGAGAGAGTCTCTTCAGGGCATGGTCTGTAATCTTGTCACAACCCGACAGGTCCAGGTGCTTCAGAGATGCGCAAGAGCCCACATACGACCAGCTGGGGACAATGTGGGGACACAAGAAAATCCCAATAACATCTGGCATCAAATCATCAACAGCAGATGTCTCTTTCAAGCCAACCAAAGGTGCGACGCGGCTTTAGAGTTTACCTGTCAAAAGCAAAATCGGTGACATCTGTCTGCGTCAGGTCCAGATGAGCCACGTTTGGACAGAGACTGAGGATCTGACGCACCTGTTCCAACAATATCTCAGTTTACACACTGTGGTGCTTCATCATACTAACACAGAGGACAAATACATGCCGCCGACCATATTTTCTTCCCATATTTGTGTGCACACATATTACACACCATTTTGCTGGAAACGGTGGAGCCGTAGGCCAGCACCAGCGACTTGACATGCGGGCCGACAACGGGGAGAAGGTTCTGGATGATTCCATTCAGGAGTCTCTTCTCACGCTGGGCTGTGCTGATGGCCAATGTGTCGCCGCACTCATCTGAAGTAAACAGCGCCGCATTTGATGGCATTTAAATCAAAATAATAACAAGATTACCTGTTGTTCCTGCGAATAAAAATAAGAGAAGGTCACCAGATTCATCGATGTCAGCATCCTCATCCCACTCCTGGTACGCGCGGACTTCCTTCTCCCGGCTCTTGAGCCATCTGTCATCCGGCTCCTGGTCACAATCTCCAGGGGGGCCGTTGTAATAGTCACCTGAACACATCAATGTTACACATGACAAAACGACAGACGTCAGAGAGCAAGTTGCAGATGATTCCATTCAGAATGACTTCTTTTCCTGCATATGAATGGTGCAGTTACCTCGGGCCCAGCGTACGGGGTAGAGGTGCCGCCACAGAGAACCGGTCTTGGCCAGCTCAGACCAGGAGCCACACACTTGGCTGCAGTTGCAGAGATCTTGAGGGCCCAAATAGCGAAAGATCCTCAAGATGACTTCGACCGGAAGCTGGGCGACGTGCACCGAACAAGAGCCGTTGCGTTCAACTTCTATAAGAAGACCAGCTTCCATTAGAAAAACTAATTTGGACAACAACAAAAAAAGGACAATTCGAGTGCAATTTTTTTTCCACATATAACTTTACACAATACTATTGTGAAAAAGTTGGAACTACTGTGCAGCTAACCGTAGTCGGTTTTCTCGTGGTCCGCATATTTGAAGGCCTTTTGTAGCTCCTCCGCGTGGCTCCACAGGCTGAAGCCTTTGAGGACGTCTGCGGCGCAGTTCCACGGCCGCTGGGTGCAGTGCTGCGCCATCACCTGCTTCTTGATGGCCTTCAGCTCCTCGTAGGTAAAGTGCTGCATCAGCATGGGCTGAAACACCTGCGACACACACACTTGCTTGACTCCGTTGCACTCTGATTTCAGCTGCTTTTTAACTGACCAACCTTTGGACAACATCGTGGCCAGAATATACACATTAATGTTAGTACGTCATTTAAGCTAACAAGCTAACGAAGCCTCACATGAGGCAACAGGGGTTATTATTCATGATCCTCTCTGAGGGATTGGCGCCATCATGTGGCATTTGTAGGTAGGTTGTTTTGAGTAAGTCTGAAGCAATTTCAAATAAATTGTAGAAAAAAAGAGAAAGAAAGAGGCGGACAAGGGCTGGCCCTACCTCTTCTTCTTCCTTCATGTGGGGTAGGAAGTCCTGAGTGAAAGCCTCCAGTCTCTCCTTCAGCTGCTGAGCGTAGTTGAGCTGCTCGTATTCACTCTAAAAACACACACAAACCAATGATTGCTTTTGACACATGGGAAAACCCTGAAGCTGAAAATCAGAAAATGACTTCACTGACAGCAGTGTCAAGGTCCCTCAAGGGTTGCAACATCCATCTGCTTTCACTTTCAAAATGACCGTCGTGACTCATATTAGTCCAGACGTACAACAAGTCAGCGAACGATAATGATAAGCGTGTGCCTAAACGGAGCATGAGAAGTCAACACGTGCTTGCGTGGACTGGGCTTTTGATAAAATTTTACAATTAAACAATTTTATCCATGTAGTCCTTGGAAGGCAGCGGCATGACAGCGGGCCCACCTTGACATTGTGCAGGCCCTTCTCGAGGAGTAGCAGCATGTCAGACAGTTTGTTGTCCGAGTGCATGTTGTAGACGGTGCAGCAACGCTGTTCCAGCAGGCTGATGATATACTTGTTCTCAATCTGCTCGTGCATCTTGAACTCCTTGAAGGTCGCCAGCAGCGACTTGTGGAAGGAGCGGAAGTCGCTAATGTTGGAGAAGTTGGTCTCAGACAGCTGACAATCAAAAGCAAAATATAGCACGATCAAAAGTCAAACAAAACACAGACGGATGGAAATATGGATTCCCACAATTTCCTCTCATAAGGTAAAGATAAAATCCAAAGAAATTGTTATTGTTTGATTTTGTGGTGGGGAAAGACTGGAGAGTAACTATATTTACGGGTTTCTATGTGACGTCATAATGCATTACAGCAACACCCCTTCACTAACGCTAGCTTGCGTGATAAGCGCACTTTACGTAGCAAAACCGACATTATGAATAACAGTTTTGTTTTAACACGAGCAAATCCTTAGCCTGATGACCTGCTAAATAGCAATAAATCAACAGATGTGTTGTCGTATTTGATGGCTGTTGCATAACCACTTTAGCTAACATGCTAAAGCTAGTGAGCGTCATCTTTTGGGGCCAACGTTGCCACGATATGCGTTCTAAAAGAAGACATTTGGAGCACAAACGTTGAACAAACTCCTTTGCACATTTACCTTTTCGGAATAAAGGCCCACCAACTGCTTCATTCGCCAGTGCGGGCCAGTGAAGACGTCCACCTCGTCCGGAAAGGGAGCCATGTTGACCAGACTGGGAGCTGTGTAGCTAGCGCCGTTAGCGTTAGCGTGGCGCTTTTGCGTCGTCGCAGTCACTCGATTGGTGACGTCTTCTTTGGCCGCCAGGGGGCGTTATTGCGTTTGTTCCGACTTGCCAAATCCTATTTAATAAAGCTAAATTATTTGTTGAATCCATTCAGGAGTGCTCTGTTTAATGCGACCACATTTTACAGTTATTCTGTTGTCAAAGATGAGCGAAATAATTTTCGTGTGACAACGCCACGGAGATCTCTAAGATTGCGGAAGGAAGCTGTTGCAATCCTTCCAATTTTTCAAACTGAAATGTTAAAAATTCTCAAAACACAATTGTGCTATTGTGCAATTTATGCCACATTCCAAAATACACAAAATTAAAGAAAATCATATTAATATTCTATTTTTAATGCAGAAAACCATTTACAGCAGAGATTTTTTTTTAAGTCACACATGCACACCGTCATATGTGGGAATCAAACTCATGATGTCTGCACACAAGACGGGCGGATGTACCACTACACCATCAGTTAATCAATTAGTAATTGATTATGATGGCAATGAAACCCTTTCTGTGTTACTCGTGGATATTGCTGTTGGAGGCAGGGCTACTATATCTTGTTTTTGACCACATCAGGAGCGCACAAGTGAGGCGAGGTACACCCAGACGGACAGCACATTGTTGGGGTACGGGTGCACGTAGACGGCCAGGGCGAACTCCACGTTGGCTGTCTGAATGGTGTGCACCCCTGTGCTGTGCACCGCCTCCACCACGGGGGCCACCTCAGAGAACGCCATGTGCAGCGGAAAGCCTGAAATCTGGCAGAGGAAAAAGGTGTCAGACAGTCACAGCTCCTCAGTAAGCAGCAGTCAAATGAGTCGTTCTTTACAGAGGATAAAGAATATATGAATTGGAGTGTCTGGCTCCTCATGTTCAAGTAAGCCTGTCGAGTTCTGATTGTTTGTTAGCATTATTCTAAAGAGTCTAAAGTGTTTTTTTGCTGTTGTCACCACTCACTCTGTTGTCACCCAACAGGCTCTGCAGCTCGTGGCGGTGAGCCTCGGCCATGTCACGGCCGGCGCCGCCCCCAGGGCCGCTGACGCTCTGCTCAAGGCTGGGCAGGAAGTGCTTAAGGGCGGTGGTACAGTAGCGGTTCCAACGCGTGGGCCGGTGGGGGCGCCACTCCATCAGCTTGTCACGCAGCAGCTTCTCCAACCTGACACAATTCCACCACTTTGGTAAGGGCCACTTCAAAAGTGCGCACTATACCACCAATTTAAGCCCCTTTTCCAAACGTGGAAATATGTGGAAAGCGTTTATGAAGTATTTAGGTGGCACGGCTTACCTGTCTTGAAGCTCTGCTGCGGTCACTTTGTCTGAGTGTCGGTACACTAGTTCTTCTGGCTGCATGCACGCACACACATATTATGAAATGTTACATAGCCATGCCGTACATACTAGTAGTAGTCTCGTCACCTGCACACTGGAAAGTCCGGGATGCGCGAAAGAGCGCGTAAAAAAGGGCCTCCAGCCATTGGCTCGGCTCACATCGAAGCTTATCCTCATGGGGGAAACGTGCTCCTGAATGTTCAACCAGACCTGCCACAAATAAATGCAACATGGGAAAAAAAAATGAAACGTGAATAATAAAATTCATACCATTTTAGCATTTTATACTCCGCAAATTAATACTTGATGTAAAAAACAACAACCATCATTTAAATGATTTTTTTTTTTAAATACTAATATGTGGTGAGATTCACTGACGTTGTCAGCATTGACAAGGCAGCCGACAGCCTGCAGGGGGCAGAAGGTGTCGTACTGTCCGTAGTATTGGCCGCTGCTGGGGTTCCAGATCAGGTAGCGGCCTTGCTCCAGCGTCAGCACGTACGCGCTGGAACCCTTAAAACACAAAAGCGACCTTTGCAGAGCAGCTGGACACAACATCAGTTCATGTGCTGGTCACCTCCCGGACATTGTGCAGGCTCCTAAACTGTTTTGAGCTTGCATTTTTTGCAGCTATTTTGTGTACAAATTGAATGAGTACTTCTTGACATTGTAGTCCTGGTTATGATAGTCTTTCAAATAACAAACAAAATGGCCGCCTAACCTCCGGAATGGCAGTGCCGATAACCAGCCAGGCCTTCTTGCCCAGGAACAGGAAGTAGTTGCACAACAGCACGGCGTGCTCTTCTTCATCTCCAGCCAGCAATGTAAGGAATTGCTGGGGGGGGGGAAAAAAAATCAGTTTAAAAATTGGATATACCATTTTTGTTGTTTTAAAAATGCTCCAAAAAATCTGACAATACCCCAAAATGCCCAACATGAGGTAACGAGTACCAAATACTGACTGACTAACTGAGTATCTATCTATCTATCTATCTATCTATCTATCTATCTATCTATCTATCTATCTATCTATCTATCTATCTATCTATCTATCTATCTATCTATCTATCTATCTATCTATCTATCTATCTATCTATCTATCTATCTCTAGTCAAATATATTTTACTGACATCACAGGTGCTCCACAGGTCACAGATGCCAGCAAAGGAAACTCTGTCTGGCAGAGACGGGATGAGCGACACAAAGCGCGCCACCTGAGCCTGTGTGGATGTAAAACATGTTATGGACAAAAGACTTAAAATCCTTTTTTATGCATTGTGTTACCAAAATATTGAGGATTACTCATCAACTGAACAGAATATTGCAGGGATCAAGCGCTACGTCAGCGGTCGCGCTCACCGTGGCTTCCTGGGGTTCGAGGGCCAGCAATTCCTGCGGCGGGTTGAGCGGCCGTATGTAGCGCGTGATGAAGATCGTCTTGCCACTGAGGTCCACTACCGTGGTGGTGCACATCCGGCCCGGGAACTCGGTGGCCGCCACGCGCTCAAAGCGCTCGGCTGCCTGCAGCAGACGCTCGTCCTCCTGGCTGTCAAACTGGGAGGAAAAAAAAAAAAATCAAAAGTTAGGCGAGAGGAATGCAGGAGAGGAGCGGGCGACATGCAACACTAGCAGTTACCTTTAGTTCCTTTATCTAGAACATGCAGAGGAGCAGGAAAAAGATAAAATGAATGATGGCGTGGGGACTACTGGGGAACCATTAAAATACAGGCCTGCATAAAAAAAACCTGTTGAGCACCTGGTGATGAAACATAAACATGCAAACAACTGTTTTAAAATGTAAAAACTTATAAAACAGTGGCCATATTTTTATTCTACCACTCCAAAACTTTAAAAAGATGGGCGAAGGAAGTCTACGTGGCGGCACATGCAAACGAGCGGCCAGCGCCGCGCGGTGGCACGTCAGGAGGGCAGCGACCTTCTCCCTGATGGAGTCGCCGGGCAGCAGCTGAGGCTCGATGGTGATGAAGAGCGTGATGAAGGCACCCTGGCACAGGCTCTGCATGGCCTCGTAGGCGCCGGCGGCACTGTGGATGCGCTCTTTGCTGTAGCCCAGCAGCACGGCCGGCATGTTCACCTTAATTGTGCCGTCGATCTGCGCCGACACACACAGTTGGCATCATCATCGCTCCCATTAACTAAATAAACAAATAAATGAATAATTAATTCAAAAATCTGACCCTGGACTGCGAGTAGATGGTGCTGAAGGGAATCTTGACAGATCCCAGCCAGTGCTTCTCCACTCGAGTGTGCAGCGATTTGCCTTTGTCTTCGTCACTCTGCGCACACAACAAGGCCTCACATTCGGACAAAGAGGAAAACAATAACTGTGACATTTGGTGGGGGGTGGGAGCAACTTACCACCCCAATTTCATGAACCACCTCATCAAATATGTTGATGAAGACATCGTCCTTGACCGACTGCAAGCTAGCGATGCTATAGTCTCCATTTGGTGCACTGATGGAAGGGAAAAGAGAAAGATAATAAAGTAATACAATAATATGGGGTATCAATATTTTCAAATCCTCGCAGATAAGGAGGATTGACAGCGGCCAGCCGACAAGAAGTGGCTTTACCGGAAAGGCAGCTGCAGCTCCTCGTTCCAGCAGGGGTTGGGCCCGTCGGCGGTGGTGGTTTGGAAGACGTTGCGCTGGAAGGAAACTTCCACGAAGGGCCTCACCTGGACCTGCATCACAACGCAAACGCGTCATGGCTCGCTGTTGACCTTTTCGCTCCGCCCTTGGCTCGTCCGTCTTACCTGGTTGA